>NW_008689192.1:557-8798 GCF_000695815.1 Acanthisitta chloris
AATAAATAGCCTGAAGACCTAAATCAGGATTTTAAAAAGCTGCTCCCTTAGGAAGCAGGACTTACACATTCATGCATCATGTATATCCATGACTGAGCCATCCCTCACAATAAATAACTTTAAAGCTCTGCCAACCCCCTTCAAACATTTTTATCAAAACAGTAGAGGTCAAAAACATGTTACATTTCTACAGTTTTCATGAAGGGAGAGAAAACTTAGTCATGTCCATGTGGGAAAGGAATGGTGTCTCTCAGTCCTTGGTAGACATCAGATAACTCTCATGGGGAGTATTATGAATGTCCTAAATGCAGAAAAAGGTTGAAAGAGGTTTACAGCTTAGCAGATCTCACCGAGTCCATTTACTAGCCACTCTCTTTTTCCTAGAATCCATTTCCACATGTCTCATTTCTTTCCTTCTCTCTGTTCAGGTTATCTGGCAACACTTCCGTGAACACAGCTCTTACTACTTCAGTATCATCTTTTTCATTGTGACTTTAATTTAAATAATCATAAGGTATAGCAACATCCAGCAACCGAAAACTTCCCTCTCTGCAAACTCAAGAACAGCTTTTGTTCCTGTAGGTCACCTATCTATTGTCCTACAGTTCTGTTTGTATGGACCCTTTAATCAGCTTCCAAACTTAAGAAAAAAGCCAAACCCAACAACATATTCAGACAATCTGTGCTTACAGGACATGTGGCCTACCCCAGTGCTCTGAAAAACAATACTGAAATGGACAGAAACAGGACAAAGAAGAGGAAACACACACAAACAGCAAGCAGGAGGAGGCAAATGTGAGCCCAGGTTCATCTCTGCCCTCTTTGGAAACAAGACAACAGAAATACCTTTATCTTGTTGTTTTCAAAATTACTTATTTGTTGGAGACAATACTTCATACTAATCTAGTTTGCACTTGCAGTTACTTCAGATACAGAAGTATTGGCATCTCTTCATCTATTCTGCATTCCTCAGTGCTGTCTCAATAAATACCCACGACCATCCTTCTCTTGTGGTCCAGACTGCACTCTGGACTTCAGTGAATGACCAGGAATTTCCACTCCCTCAGTGCCCTCGTGCTGAAACACTCACAAGTAAGAGAAGTATCACAGCCAGGAATGGTGCGTCTTTACACTAACCACCTACTAGATTTCTGCACAAAGGAATCTGCAAAAGACCTCAACAAGGAGGACTGCCAAGTGTCCCCTGGGATAGCCTTTGTGTAAAAATGGGCACTTTGAAAGTTATTTAGAGACAATCTGCGAATTATATTGCATTTAGAAAAGTCAGTTAGAGTTAATGGGAATGCAAACGGTTGTCATTCAGATTTGTTTGATACGGTTACTATTTTAATTCAGTTTTTCATAGCAAAACAGCAAAATGGACACTAAGTGACTGAACAGGTAAGGAATCCCAACTTGCTGGAATTCAATTTTCCTACAGCAAACTTAGCCCTCGTGCAAGAGTTGTGAAGGCCCTGGGGATTAATTACACAGCATAAAGATGTACTGAACATATGGACTCAGAGCTACAGAACGTGCTAACACTTAACAAACAAATCCTTGACACAAGGAAAGGAGACCTCCTTTGTGGAGCACACTGCCACATGGCATGTGTGGAAAAGACCCTTGTCACAGTGCCTGCCCCAAGCACACCCAACAGCAAGGGAACAGCACAGCGTCCCTTGGAAAACAAACACGCTCAGGAGATTAGCTGAACAACTGAACGAAGAATTATGCAGCAGACACCAACCAAATGCTGGGACTAGGTTTCCACATTCACAAGAGAAGGGCTACACTGCATAGCAGAGAGCAGCAAAGGGATCCTGTTATGCGGTACTATTACCTCGGAATTCCAACTACAACTGGAGCCCCAAGTCTATTTTTGGACACATACGTGGTTTGTTTGTACACCAGCTACTGGCATGCAAGGAAAAGAATCTGCGCATACTGTAGGCAGCTAGGATGAGGCTGTTGCCATCATCTGTATAAGAGCACCAGAACAATTTAGTGCAAAATAAATACACTTCCTGAAGTATCCAGTCTGGATAAATTATCACCCAATCATGTATGCCATTATGCAGCCAGTTAGGATTCTTGCCACTACTGAAAGGTGAGCAGTTCTGTTTAGTGTTTTGTTTTCTTAGACAGAAACAACCAACGACGTCTTCACTTTACAAAGGTGCCAAACTTTGCTGCCGACCTTCCCATCATCAGGTGCTGAAAGGAGCAGAACCACTGTGCTGTCACTGACAGAGGAAAGGTCACTGAGCCGTCTCTGAAGAAAAACACAAAATGCATCTGGCAGGCTGAACTGTTCTGCAGTTCCCTGAGGTTTCCCATTCTGCCAAACTTCGTGAGAAAATGAAGAGACCTGCATTAAGAGTCTTCCTATGGTATGAGATGGCTGAGGGCTGTGA
Organism: Acanthisitta chloris; assembly: GCF_000695815.1. Lineage (NCBI taxonomy): Eukaryota > Metazoa > Chordata > Aves > Passeriformes > Acanthisittidae > Acanthisitta > Acanthisitta chloris. The sequence goes on from NW_008689192.1 coordinate 2,975, forward strand.
ACTCTTTAATACTGCTGACACAAAGGAGATTGCTTAGTCCCAGAGCCTTTGTGCCCAAATCCAAAAGCTGTAAAATGCCTGTGGTAAACAATGCCCAAAAAAAGAAACTGCAGTGCTTGTAAAGAAGTGGAGACACAAACTTTAAAACATCCAATTGATTTTCTAGGATTTTAAGGCTTCCTCCTTAGAGAAAAAAAATCGTATCTGTTTGGTAAAGCAATGCTCTGGGTGATGGTGCAGGGTGTACCCTCACCAAGTTTGCTGATACTCCAAAACTGTGAAGAGCAGCTGATGCACCAGAGAGCCATGCTTAACCAGCTGGAAAAATGGGCTGACAGGAACCTCATGAAGTTCATCAAGGGGATGTGCAAAGCCCTGCACTTGTGGAAGAACAAAATAACCCCAATGCACCAGGACATGCTGGGGGGCAGCGAGCTAGAAAGCAGCTTTCCAGGAAAGGATCCAGACACCAGGTTGAATATGAGGCAGCTCTGTGCCCTTGTCACAAAGAAAGCTAACAGTATCCTGGGCTGCACTAGGAGAGTTACAGCAAGTTGAGGCAGATGATCCTTCATCTCTACTCAGCACTAGTAATGCCACACCTGGCATTCCAGTTCAGAGCTCCCCAGTTCAACAGAGATATGGAGCTATGGGAGAGCATCCAGCGAAAGGACACTAAGATGATTAAGGGACTGGAACATCCCTCATGTAAGGATAGGCTGAAAGCTGGGACCGTTTAGCCTAGAGAAGATTTCCATCCTTGCAGATATTCAAAAGTCATCTGGACATGCTCCTGGGAAATCTACTCTAGATTTCGACCAGACCGGACCGGGCCGGAAAAGATCGGACCGGGCCGGACCAGACCGGGAAAGACCGGACCAGAGCGGAAAAGACCGGACCGGACAAGACCGGACCAGACCAGAAAAAGAGCTTGAGTCTGTGCCCTCTTGTCCTCCTGCTGGTTGCCTGGGAGAAGAGACCAACCCCCACCTGACTCCAACCTCCCGTCAGGGAGTTGTAGAGGGTGATAAGGTCTCCCCTGAGCCTCCTCTTCTCCAGGCTGAACACCCCCAGCTCCCTCAGCCTCTCCTCGTGGCACTTGTGCTCAGTCCCTTCTCCAGCCTCGTTGCTCTTCTCTGGACCTGCTCCAGTACCTCAATGTCCCTCCTGAACTGAGGGGCTCAGAACTGTACACACTACTCAAGGTGTGATCTCATCAGCACTGAGTCCAGGGGCAGAATCACCTCCCTGGTCCTGCTGCCTACGCTGTTCCTGATCCAGGCCAGGATGCCATTGGCCTTCTTGGCCACCTGAGCACACTGCTGGCTCCTGTTCAGCTTTCTATCCAAACTCCCAGATCTCCTTCTGCCTGGCTACTCTCCAGATAACCTCCAGAGGTCCCTTCCAACCTCAACCATTCTGTGGTTCTGTATCTCATTCAAAGTGCTAGTAATAACATGTGCTATGAGTAAGTCTATGTTGAATTACATGGGTAACTTTTTCCCTTCTATTACCTAGGAAAAGCATCACAGAAAAAGGAAACCAAATCCACCAGAGCAAGTGTCTATACATATATTTAAGTATAAAACCCCTTGTTTGAGATAGAATAATGCAAAAGTATGTGACACAGTAAATACAGATGAGGAATATTTGAAACTTGACTTACATGTGACTATTCCACTTTCACACACCATGTAAACCTAGACCTTTCCTGGTTCCTTACATTGCTCAGAACTTTGTTTTTCATTTTCCTCAGATATGGACAGATTCTGGTATTTTATCAAATCTGCCAGAGAGCCACTGCCAATTTTAGGATATAAATGATTTAGACCTAGTTTTAGTTTAATTGGCATTTTGCTTATTTAAAACACAAAAGTTGGCCACTGAGGAAAAAGCACTCACTTTTACCAGGATCATGGAAATATTAGCAACAGCAGTCCATAAATCACTAAAAATGATTTTTAGATTCCCAGAGAATGAACAGTCAGTGCGTCAAATGGAATGGAGGTTTGGTGGAGAAGGAATGTGTTTTTCTGGGAACAATTATTCTGCTTCACAAAAACGATTCTGGTTATGAAGGGCAGCCCTATTCCAACACAAGCACAGTTCCTAGTGTTCCAGTTAGTAACACAGTGAGCCAGATACAAGAAAATTGATTCCCAGGCACATAAGTAAGAGCACCTTTAGCAAATACAAAAACAGACTGACCCCCTCAAGTTTCACCTTACTACTGTAAAAGGTACTGATAATTTCACGCTACAAATCACAAGAGGAAATAAGAACATGCAGTTCTCATGTCACACTCCCAGACCATGTCCTTCTCCTCCACTCAAAGATTAAGAAAAGGGCTATAACCAGAAAAAGAAGAGGAGAAGAAAAGGGTCATGGCAAGGTTGAATGGGGACTGACACTGCCTGTCTGAGGAAACACCAAGAGTGATTTAACACAACAGAAATACTCTGTATGAAGAAAAACTGAGGTAGCACTACATAGGTCAGTATTTTCATAGAATCAGCTGGGTTGGAAAGGACCTCCAAGATCATCAAGTCCAACCCTACAGTGGTTACTAGACCATGGCACTAAGTGCCACATCCAGTCTCATCTTAAAAGCCTCCAGGGACAGTGAATCCACCACCTCCCTGGTGGTTTCAGATAAGCTTTTATCCAAACCTGGTCATAGTAACTTGTGGTTATTATTAACACATACTGAATGCTGAATGAAAAATTGTTCAAGAGTCCTTTGCAAATTAAGACTAAATCAGGTTCTTCAAAATGCTCTTAAAATCACAAAATAACTGAACTGTGAAGGTGATAAGTGTGCCAGGTTCAGTGTTGTTACTATCAGTACTTTTTTCCATGTTTTTCGTGAAATACCAGCACAGCTGAAACTGGAGAAGGAATTGATCACGTGCATGTCCCTCACCATCTGCAGAGAATTTAGGTAAGTACTTTTTCCCTCTTTATGAATAACACTGCCATTTGTTTGGTAAATATAATGCATAATCAGCATGGGTAATGTGTAAAAACCTGCAGGTCAGCATAGATTATTATAACTCCTAAATTCATCTGCAACCTGGCGGGCCACAATGTGCCAAGAACACAAGAAGATGCAGGACATTTTACCCAGCAAATTAGCACAGGCAACAAGCAGACAAGGTGTATCATCCCACAGCATTTTAGGAGATTATTGAGGTAATAACAACAGGAGACAAGCACCCCTGAAGTTTCTTATAATCACTAGGGCAGCATGTCTTTGTAATCATTTCCCACTAATGCTGTTTTGTGTCTTTTTAACCTTGTTGCCAATGAAAATATTACAAACTAATGCAACTACCATTAAAAAGAAATATTAAAAGAGGTTCTGTGTCATGAGCTTCATTCAAAGCAGGAGATACAATAAGTTTAAATTTTACCAGTACTGAAAAGTTCATGCAAAATGAAATTATATGGAACATAAAGTATGTGAAACACTAAATAATTTGGCACCTGGACTGTTGTTCTGGACTATCTTTGTCAGATTTTCAATTCCCTTCTGTTCTGTGGCAGTTTGAACAGATAAGGAATGCTGCCCAGCTAAACTACCCTAAAGCCTGGTGACAAGAACACTTCTCCAGGCATGGGAGATGAGGGTTTGGATTTCTTCTGGATAAAAACATTATTGATTTCTCAATGTTAGATGACTAGTCTCCTATCACAGTATTAAGTGAGTGTGGGCATCATCACTGTCACATCTCTAAAAAAAAAATTATTTCTATTACTTTTTTAACTATCTAGAAAGTGTTAGACTATTGCTTAAGTTGTTGCTCCATTACATCTAAGTCCACACCTATAGACTTCTTCATTAACAACTTTAAAGGCTAACAGAAACTTACCACATCAAACATGTGGCAAAACATTCAGCTAATGCACGCAAAGTACAACTTTGCTTTAGCTCAATGAGTTTTCCTTGGCAGCAAGAGTGACCTGAACCTCTGGGTAAGATTCCACCCTTGGTCTACCTGTTCACTAACTGTCAGATTAGAACCAAGGAGGAGCTTACCTTGAGCAAATAATGCCATGTTTTCACTCAAATCAGATTTCAAGGAAGGGAGACTGTAAAGAACAATTAGCATCAAACTGCTACTCACATTACCAAGCCATCTGGTTTCCATTTTTACACTCCCAGCAATGTCACACTATGAGATCTGGATGAGGCCAGCCATTGTGCAGGAGACACAGACAACGAGTGTGAACTTTCAAATATGGTTCACTCTTCTCTAGTTTTTCTCCTAAAAATTTTACCAGTGCTAACTCACACAGCGAACAGAGAACAGCATGTCCTTAATGACTCAGAAAATGAAGTGATTCTGTTTAAACTGTACTAGTAAAACCTTTCTTCACTTGTTTTCTTAGCTACTTTGCAATTGGGCCCCACTATCTGGCTTTAAGTGTTTTTTTAAAGGGCAAATAAAATCCTAAACAGTCTTCCCTAGTTTCTTAAGTGTCTGCCAGATTGAAAATTAATCAACAACTAAATTCTAAGAAACACCTAAGTATTTATTTATTACTTGATTAGTGTAATTAAAAGACAATTAAGGAGTAGAACAATTCACCTTCCATGTGATCTGTGGGATGACTTGAGAGAGAAGTTCCTTCACATAAAGCAGAATTGTATAAGCTTTGGTTTGTACCTAAACTGTCCAGATCTAGCTCAATGCTGTTCTCATGCAAACACAGTTTCTTCAACTGGTTCCAAGCTATAAATGCTAGTAAACAAATATTGTCATCCTGATTTTCAGATGCAGGTATTTTTAACAACTCACATGACTCCTGCTCATGTTTGTTCTCCTGCTAACCAGCAGAGCAGAGGAGTTCTGATAAAGGCATCAGAGAAAGTTTAGAAGTCAGGCATTTGTCTCCATGCTATAGGATGAGACTTCCCAATGTGCACTGAGAGGTGCAGACAGTGAAGCACAGCTCAAGCTACAGTCCCTTAAAATATTTCAGCTCATATCACTGTCACGACACATTGATATAATTAGTTCTTTCATTTTTTTAAAGAAAGGTATGCATAAATTTCTCATAACACACATAAAAGGATGTTTTCCTTGAAATAAATTATGTTCTGTGGAGAATTTCTCCTTCCACACAGGTACAGATATGTAAAAAGTCATCCTTTGCCATTTTCTTAAACTGCCCACTACTTAGGAGAAAAAAAAAGAATATTCTGCATGCCTGTTCTCAGTAATGATCATCATTCTGACAACAGAACACCTAACTTGCCTGCTGCAGGAAAAAAAATGCATAAAGACTCTAATTTTCAAGTGGAAATAAAGAAATTCATATTTTTTCATCAAATATGTCTGTCATAGTTCAACCCCAACCAGCAGCCAAGCCCCACGCAGCCTCTCACTCACTCCCCCACCAACGGGATGGGGGAGCGAATCAGAAGGGTAAAAGCTACAAAAACTCATGGGTTGAGATAAAGACAGTTTAATAGAGAAAGCAAAAGCTGCACACACAAGCAAAGCAAAACAAGGAATTAATTCACTGCTTCCCAATGACAGGAGGTGTTCAGCCATCTCCAGAGCCAAGCCCCACGCAGCCTCTCACTCACTCCCCCACCAACGGGATGGGGGAGCGAATCAGAAGGGTAAAAGCTACAAAAACTCATGGGTTGAGATAAAGACAGTTTAATAGAGAAAGCAAAAGCTGCACACACAAGCAAAGCAAAACAAGGAATTAATTCACTGCTTCCCAATGACAGGAGGTGTTCAGCCATCTCCAGGAGAGCAGAGCAGGGCACGCATAACGATTCCTTGGGAAGACAGACGCCATCACTCCA
>NW_008689192.1:8835-14175 GCF_000695815.1 Acanthisitta chloris
CAAACATAGCCCCGTACTAGCCTCTGTGAAGAAAGTTAACTCTACTTCAGCGCAAACCAGCACAATGTCTAATGCCAATAACATACATATTTACCTCTTCAGTCACCATAATTCTGAGGCATTGTGTAAGCTGCACTGTATTCCTTGCCACACAATTCACTGAACAAGTCCAACATGGTTATGCATCAGAAGTGACATGATCAGAAAGCAATCACAAAGCAAGAATCCTCATCTAATACGTTGCAATCACACAACAGAATTTTATCTAAATTCCTTATGGTACTATCCAGATGTATTTACTGTGCTACCAATCCTCAGGACCTCTTTGCTCCTCAGTTTCTGACAGCACACTAACTAAGTCTCTGCTGATAAATCTGTTCTGCTGTTCTTCAGAAGACCTGTTTGGGATTTGAAGCTAAACTGCAGTACACTGGCTTAGTAAATCTGAGCTACTCGAGAATGCCTTAGCTCTCCATTAATTTATTAACATGAAACCTTCAGAGGTAACAGGAGGTAAAATGAACTGGATGAACATTCATCTTCCAAACCATCAACCTTCAGGCTGGGGATTAAGTAGTAAAGGGGATTAAGCTGTAAAGAGCTGGATTGAGTGGATTTCACATTACCTGTTACCACTGCAACATGACATCATCTACCACCAAGGAGCTCTCAAGGCAAGAAAAGCACATTCAGAACTGGGCAGCAAGTATTTCCTTCATTCTGGAGCAGTGTTTTTAAAACTAGCAAAACAAATGCATCTAAAACTTACCTAAAACACATACAGTAAAACGAACTCGAGGTAGTTCAAGCCAAAATGAAAGGGTGAAGATAACCTATGTGCTTGGTGCCATCTCCTGGTACTTTAGAGGTAAAGCCATGACAATTTTCCTTTAGAAAAGTGTCAGGTCTTCGGGAGAAGGGGGGGGGGGCAAGAAAAATATTTCACTTAATGTTGTTCTGCATAAGGAGCTTTCAAAAGTCTCAACATCCACAAAAGGTTATTTCACTGTACATGGCAGCCACTACCTAGAGATAGTTAAATGCTGTTCTTACATTGGCTTAAGTAAAGAAACACCAAACCTCTTCATTTTACAGAAATAAGTAGTCACCCAAGTTAGTCTAATTTCAAAGTACATTCAGGTACCACTGACAACACTGAAAATGCAAATTAATCACAAACATTCATACATGGTGTTCAAAAACAAATTAAGCATGTGCCTTTGGGAAGTCTACTCATCATATTAGATATTACAGTGCAGCTTATTGGCCCATACTGACTCATTTAGTATCAATTACTTTTCATGAATACTGAAAATTCAAGACAATCTTTCCTAGCTGCACCACTGTCTCACTGCCTTTGGTGAAAGAACACAGTATTGCTATGTGTAATAATATTCTGTTTTATTTTTTTAAAACATAAATGTTATAACCTATTTGGACAGCTGACACAAGGTACTTGTACTTAAGCTGCAACCTTTAATGCTACAAAGACTATTGAAAACAAACTTGACCAGCAACAGCAAGAAAAAAGAAAACAAAATGAGCTTGGTAATAAAATATCTGTCAAGAAGTACAGTATTTTACATTAATCTCAAAGTTAATTTCAGATAATAACAAATCACTAAAGGAATCCTGGATGAGAACTGTGAAAACACAATGGAAAGCAGTAAAGAAGCTCACACACAGCAAAGTGATTTAAAGACTCAAAAGTTTTAAAAGTAACTCCTACACAAAGGAACAGGATGGTTACTTGGCTCTGCAGGTGGCTGCATCCAGGAAAGTTTGTCCTGGGAATCATCTAAATGTCACACCCTCCTATAGCACAGAAACTTAACAGCTAACAGAAGAAAGTAACAATTTCACCAAAAATCATGGAAGCTCAGGCAGCTGAGAATGGCCTTACCCAGCATGTGGCCTACAAACAGCACCAGCTGAGCAGAGGAAGGGAAGGAGCAGAACATCCAACCTGCAGGAAAAGGAGGAGCTCAGCATTCTAAAATTCTAAGGAGAATCAAAGCACTGCACAGAAAACAGGTGGGAAGGCAGCAAAAGGGCTATTTCCATGTGCTCAAAAGCACAGAAGAAATGACCCAGAATTCCCTGAGATCTACCAGAACAGAAAAGCACTAAGGCTCTGTCGGCCAAAGTAAAACCGCTTTTACTAAGGCTTAAATATGAGAGTTTGTTAATATGATACAAGGGCTTTTGTAGCAAAGACAACTTGCATTTTACAGGCTGTTTTGCTATGACAGCACGACAGACCTGCCCACATTATTCTGAAGGTTAAAATAAATAACTAAATAATGGGAATGAACTCTACAAGTGGATTATGTCTCTCAGTTTGCTGAATGACTATTGGGATGACCTAGGTCATTCCAACCATGACCCAGGCTGTCTTTTAAAAATGAAGGCATACCAGTGATTTGGATTGTCCCAGGTTCACTGACAACTGCCCTGGGGAAGCAATCATCAAATGCTGCAGAAAAGCCAAGCTAAATAGACAACATTTCCTTCCACAATCAAAATATTCTGCCATAACATCAACCTGTAATTGAGAAACAGAGTAATGACTGAAGAATTGCAAGAGACCTAAATTAAACACAACTGGGATTTCCCATTCCTTAGGAAAATTAAGGGTTTAGAACGAGATAATTAAAGCAAGGACAGCCAGCTCCTGGTGTGCCAGAACACATAACTCAGCCTGTCATCTTTGCTCCCGAGAGCCCCTCAGAGCTGGTCAGGAAGCAAGCTGTCAGCCACACCGACCAGGCACTAACCCACAGCAGTCTTCCTGCTGCTCTCCCTTGTCAGAGACCCTCAGCCTTCCTCCTGCCATGTATCTGGACATGCCCTAAACACAAACTGCAGGCACCACCATGGCATGCAGTGTGCCTGGTCAGGAACATGACAAGAGGACATGTGTGCACGTCCCCATCACACCTGAAGGGACTATGGTCAAGTGGCAACTGCGGTTCAGTGACAACATGGATAAGCACACATTGCCTGGTGCCTCTGCTGGGAGACACTGGATTCACCTGGCAGAGAAGCTGAGTGACTCCAACCTAAATGAAGTAAATGAATACAAGTGGTGGAGCTGAAAAACAAAGATGAGATAATCAGAGAATGTGGAGGGTAAAGCAGCAAACACAGTCAGCCAACTCAACCTTTGCACAAGCGAATTATTGGTGAGGGGAAGGAGGGGAACATCTTGATGACATGGACAGGAAAAGAGAGGTGAAGACGAAGAACATTCTAGCAGAAGAAATGTGAAGGTTGAGAAAAAACCACTATGTTAGAACTTCTCAAAACTAATGAATTAGAAAAGGAAAGATACTGTGTTAAAAGGCAAAGGGAAATACTAAGAGCTCAGGAGAAAGGGGAGGTATTGAAAATACACAGTTCTTACCATTAGATTACATTGCAGCATAGGTAAGAAATGTAAAGAAAACTAGAAATGCATTGTAAAAGGGAAATGGATTTTCCTAAAGAAAGAAAACAATAAAAATATCAAAATGCAAAAGCACTGAGTTTCCTTTGTGAGGGAGAGAGAAGAACATCAGGGCAAAACCCAGTGCTATCCACAACACACACGTGGGGACAGAGAAGTGATCCAAAATGCTGAAACACCACGTGCCAGGTGCAGGGAGCTCAGAGTTTTAACAGAGACACTGGGGATCACCACCACCTCTCAGAACCTGCCAGGTGAATCTTAGGAGAACTAATGAAGATACAATTAAGCCTGTTGTTGATATGCATATCCACCTGGTCATACCAACAGCACATCTGCAAGCCATCCAAACTGAAACACTGAAATTAACTTGGTAAAACAAGAGCCATTTGGATTTAACAGTAAAACAGCTAGAGGAGAAATGTGTTAAGTATTAATCTTGCCTGGCCTCATGCAACATGGCTGTCAAGCTCTTCTATTTATCACAAAAACAAGCAGCTTTCCAAAAACCGCAGAGGAGGCAAAACGGACGAAAAGCCAAGTAGAGAAAACAAAAACAGGGTTGAGAACATTTTGGGATAGATGAGTAAGAGCACAATAGTACTTAGGGTTTGAACCAAACCAGCTGATATTCCCAGCTATGTAGCTTCTAGAAGCTGGGCTTCAGGTGCAAAAATGCTTCCATTAGCACAGGCTATGAAATCATTACACTTACTCATACAATATTGCACTCAGAAGACTTATGTACAACACAATCACTAGTGATCAAGACCCAGAAAAAAAGTTCTCTGGTTAAATTGAATTACTCAATTCCTTTCAGAACTTCAGCACAACTTCAGGATTGTACCATTAGTTTTAATCAGAGCAACACAAACCATGAAGCAAATCATACCTCCTCTTGGAGGAAAAACCGGAACCAAGACAGAGCCTTAGCTTTTGAGAGAAAGTGTTTTCTCACGACAAAATAAGCAATCACACCCACGACTCACTACTTTAGCAGCTTGACTTCTGCACTGTGTAATGACCACATGGGTTTTATCCTTGGTTTAAACAGTTGTAGTCTAAGTGCAACTTCATTTAAGGCTGATTTGTTTCTTTCAAGGTTCTTGAGGGCATCTAACACAGGTATGCCTTGAGTGATGTGAGACAATGCTTTTAGATCACATTCAGGGAAGGATTTGCAGCTCTTCCATTCCCAACAAATCCATTCACTTTTCCATTTCTTGCCTATTGATTGATTTTATCAGCTGATTAGCTGGACACCAGTGACTATCCCAGTAGACAAGAGCTTCCTTTCTTCATATTATTAAATACTTCAATATTTCCTTGTTTCCCTCAGTCTCTCTTACCTGTTAACCTCTGCCAGAGTTCCCCCCAGTTGAGTGTCACTGCTAGTCACAGCATCTCCCTTGGTGTTCCTGTAATAACAGGATTGAAGTTGGCTCACCAACTAGGAACTGCCCTTCACTGTGGCAGCCCAACAGCCCAAATGCCTCTTAAAACACCCTTTTTGGTGTATGTCTTACCTATTATCCTACAGATTTAGGCAAAGACTGTGTTTCATCCTGCTTTCCCAGGTTCTCCCCACCTGCCTCTTCCCAGTGCTTACAGAATATTTTTATACATTATTTCAAATGTTTCCATATTTAAATATTGTAATACTACTATTTAAACAAGTTTTAAATAGCTGGTGCAGGATTTACATCGCGGGCGCCACCAAAAGTCACCCCTAAGCGAGGTACGCGCTTCATGCAATTCGCACCACCCATGTACGAGACATTTGCTCAACCAATACCTGGGAAGCATCACTTTAACGTTCAAAGGGCGGAGCGCACCTCAACGGACCCTGACACCGAACCCCGCACCGCAGCCCCGGGGCACAGCCCCCGCGC
>NW_008689193.1:0-51296 GCF_000695815.1 Acanthisitta chloris
TATAATATACACACACACACACACTACCTAGATATCTTTGAACTTTCCCTTTGTTAACCTGAATAATTTTAGCCATACCAACCTTGCATTTCTATGTTTGACTTCTGATCCAGATTTTCACTGACAATTCCTTAGCTTTCCTCTTTCCTCATTTCCCATTCCTGCAGTGTGCATTCCAGGAACTGGGCATTTTACAATGGTGTCCATCTCATCAGTGGTGTGTACAGAGGCAAGATCACCCTAGGACTTGTGACCTAGTTATGCTGAAGAATTGTGTCAACTCTTTTTGCCATGTAGAACAGTATTTATCTGTGTGAGCTCATAAGCTTTTCTTTCTATCACGGCTCTTCAATTCCACTCTTACAACTACAATAATGACCAGTTAGCCAGGTGAGACAGATCACGTGGTAGGAGTACCATGCTTTCATCTTTATATTGTTTAGTGATACTGTTTTCAATTCTCAGAATGTGTTTCCTGTTAATTCTGTTTAATGTAAGCTTTGGATGTCATAAAATAAATCAAATACCTTGGAAGAGAACTCAATATACAGTTTCAGCATAGTTGCCTCAATCAAATATAATACTGTCAAACTTTGTTTAACAGAATCTGTGTTCTGTAAAGTGCTATCAGGTATTATTTATATTGCTAGGCATTATTTTTGTAGGAAGAATCCTGGATTTATTGTGCCATTATTTTATTAGTCTGATGTCAGGAGAACTTATGTACAGGTTGTCTGTCTTCAGCTTTAATAAAACAGAATAAACTTATCAGTCATGCAATGCTCTGAAGTTTCCAAACTTTCCCAGAATTCGAGAACTATTACAGTTACGAATTTTTCAGTGAGTTGTTTTAAAAGCTGGTTTTATGTACATCATCCAGGGCTGGTGACTTGATAACTCAGCTTCTTCATATTCTCCTTTGCTCAAGACAGAATACTTTCTATTCTAGTGATGCCATTTGATCGATAATGTGACTCTTCAATGCTGCACATTCTACTACTCTTTGTTTCAAATTAAATGAGAATTTCTTTCAAATAAGAACTCTATTTCTCTCAATGTCTTTGGGAAGTGTTAGGGATCCCCAAACCTCCTTGTGGTGAAGACACCAAGATAATAAACAAACCAAATCCATCAGTTGTGCAAATGGACAATGCTAAGGACTAAGTATAATTTTATTTTGTAAACTTTTTGACCCTAGGTAACAAAAGTTTCAAAAGCAATATATGTTTATGGCTCTTGTTTGCATTTGAGCTATCATTGGAAAAAATCATCATTATGTTGTGTAACCATCAACTATCACATTATCCAGTCTGAGAAGCCATATGACTTCCATATTAATTACTGTGTTTACTTTTGAAGATCGTATTTGTGTTCAGTGCTTGCATGAAATTTTGATATAATCTTGGATCTGAGAACCTCCATGCATTTTGCTAGTGTTAATTTAATTTATGCCCTTCAGGAGTTAACCACTGAGTCCAAGTTCAGAGAGAGATATCATTACTGCCCACAAAGCCTGTCTTTTCAGGAGGTCTGACTCAGCTTTCCGTTCTTATTTTTTGAATAAATTTTCTTCTTGAGAACAAAGACTTTATATGTCATTCACAGTATTTGCTATTCTGAATGCTGTTTTGCACTGTGTGTAGGACTTGCAAGAAAAACCCTAGGACTGTGTATTTTATTCATGGTCTTGTTAGGAATTTTAATGGAAAGTTCTTTATTTGAGCGAAATGGTTTTGCTAGGTTTAGTTAATGAGGCATGATGCTATAAATTCTGTTGACCAAGCAGCATGTAGAAAAGCAGATAAATGAGAGACAGCAACATTCTGATACATGTTGGGTTTTTGCTATCATACTCGTCTCACCTGTGGGGCAAAGTGTGTTGCTCAGAGCATTGGTCATGCAAAACACTCTAAAAGAAGTTACAAAAGCTATAATGTTCTGTAATTAGTAACCTGAAACTAAATAACTTTCTACAAAGTGATACTTCTTTATATTCAAAATTAATATTTGAAATATTTTTCTTTAAAAGAAGTTGTTGTTAATTCCACAGGTCACAAGCTAATTTGCCTCCCTAAACACCAGCTCTAATAATACTGTCCTAAACTCCATCAATCCTACCCCACTTCCCAGTCATGGTCCTAAAATAGCTTAGTAAGCTCTTCAAATGAAGCTCCATTAATTTTACAGAATGTACCAGAGGACATTTGCTGGTGCTGTATATCTTGAGTTTCTGTGGAGTCAATTAAAATACAGCTACATTTTTCTGAACAAGCAAAGCATATTTTTTATGATAGCATAACCTTTTTCTCCAGTCATGTTTGCTTCCCACTTCATAAAATTCAGGGATCTATAATGAATTTCTCAGGCATTACTGAGGATTAGTAAAGTTCTTCTGTGTTTCCTTTAGGATTAATTTAGAACTTTCCTTATGCTTTCTACATTGTTACAATAAAATAGTTTCACTTCACTAAATATGTCTCTTACATGGGTTTTAAATAACATGAAAGAATCAGCACTCAATCTATTCAATCTCTTGTAGAAATAGTCAGAACCTTTTTTTTTTAAGCAATCATGACTTGTGTAGTAATTGTGTATTTCTTGGTAATTTTGCAGGTATTGATAAGAACAGAGACAAAACCTTTCTCATAGGACTGACAATTTTGTTGGGGTTTTTTTGAGGTGTATTAGATTATTTTTTCTCATGAGAAATTATAAATCAAGTGAGTGGTATAAGGAAAAAAATTATCCCACAGTGTTTTAAATGCTTTACAAATGGTCCTATTTAGCTTTAACCTTCCTTTGCTAACAGTTTACATGGCAATTTGGTATTCTGTGGCCCAGCACTAATCACACAGGATATGCACTTTTTAAAGAGAGTCATAACTTTGTCAATCTGGTTATCAGAAATACAAGATACTACAGATGTTTTGTTAGAATCACTTGTAAGGAGACATGTGAATATGGTGTCCCACAAAAGTTCTTTTTTTCTTTGCAAAACTTTACACTGGTATATGGCCCTTGCCACAGTGAATAGGGTCAGACCTTGGTGTCAGAGTGACAGGTGAGAGCAGTTTTACATTCAAAATTTCACTTCACTCACAGCAATCCAAAGCCATTGGGATATGTTTTTGCCACAGAAAATATTTCTATTTAAATGAAGTGATATTTTTGAGTGAGGTGAGCATGCTGTAGGGCAGCTCACGAGGCAAATCAACAAGATTGTGTATTGTAATAAAGATATTCTAATTAATTTAACATGCTGTTTTTCTCTACAGATGTATTAAATACTCAGTGTGTTTGCTAACTGTTTATGCCTTTGTCGTTGCAGATACAGCAGTGGTGTATAAAACCAGGAATGGGCATGTTATTGAACTGAATGTTGAAACAAATACAAGTACATTATTATTGGAAAATACTACTTTTGTAAGTAATGTGTATTATGTATTTCTTTCTTAATGGAAGTCTGCTAAGATTTTTCCCCATGACTGGAGGGTGAGAGTACAATGTATAAAAGTTACAGAAGGTATTTTTATGACCTAGACTAGATTGTATATAAATGAAAAGTATAATCCATTTCTCTGTCAGTGCACGATTTCTGGATGAAGTTATTTGTTGCTTTATTCAACCTACATGTAAATAAGCAAGATGTTGGAGGATTTGCTGTTGGTTTTAGTCCAATATGTAGTTGGATTATTCCCCTTGATCGGTAAATAGTATATATATGAGTGGTTTGCATGTGTTTCTGACTAACAGTAATTGCTAAGAATTACTTTAATACTTTAGTCTACATTTTCTTTTGCTTTGCTTGGCACTGTTATTCTCAGGGATACCACTTATATCCTCCCCTGTAATTCTCATTTATCAGGGTTTTGCAGCATAAATGCATGGCTTGTCAAACTTTCCTCATAAATGCTCCATACAGACCACTGGCTGTTATTGTTAATCCTTGTATTTTTAATTTAGTAAAATCTTTTGCACCTGCAGACCCAAAAGGATGACTCATTTTCCTCAGCAGTCTTTGGCAAAGGCTGTTTTTATTCGTGGTCTGTTTCTGGCCTTTGCTGATAGAGATTCCTCTTTTCAAAGCATAAAGCCTTGGGTGACCTTTATTTCTAATTCCTCAGACTAGAAAGAGGAGAGTAGATGTTCAGGAGGAAGAACTTGATGCTGACTTCCTAGGTCAGTGTAAAGATGAAGGAGAAGGGAGGAGAGAATTGTATTTTAATGGTGTGTGTGTGTGTCTCCCTTTCTGGAAGTTGCACCCTTCCATATGCTGGGATGTGTCTCAGAGTACCTTTTAGCCCAAAAAAGGATGTCAGACACAATTAAAAGTGAGTGATAAGGAGAATTTCAGTAAAGTACAAACCACAAAGTATTGCAGGAGCACTTTCCCTCTTATCCATGTGTGTGTTTGCCTGGCTAGTCAGACAATTAACTGTGTCAGGCCTGTGTTTTGCCTTTAGTGCATAACTTGAATACAAGCAGCTGCTTGGGCGTCCCTGGCTATAAAACGTGACTTTAATGACAAGACTTGAGTTTCCTCACAGACGAATTCATACACTTTTGGCTGCAAGTATTTGGCTCATGTGATGTAAAGTGTAATGCCAGCATGACAAGCTATTCAGGCCATTCTGCTAAACCAGCCTTGCCAAGTAATGATGGATTGGTGAGGACAGGCTGCTCCACACTGCGAGTGTCGCCTCTTTTCACAAAGTTGCTCTTCTCTGGGCTTTTCGTGGAACTGATTTATCCTTAAGTCATACAGACTGAATGAGCTCTAGACACTAGATATCAACTGTTAATTAGAAAATGTGGAAACTGATGCAAAATAGATAATATTCAAGCAACCATTTAAAAATTATGGTTGAAATAGAGAGACATAAAAATCTAAGTGTGTTTTTTCCTGCAAAGCTCCTCTCTTTACACAGTCAAAAGCCAAGAGTGTTAGAATTAAATAAAGTGAATTCCAGTAGTTATTACTCATATGGAAGTCTAATAAAAAGCAGAAAACAAAGCAGAAGGCTCAGTAAATTTGTTGGCGTATGTTTGGAAGAGAACAGTGGGAAATATTCTGCACTGAGGTGTCTGTTGACACAGTGGCCAGCAATCCTAACAGGAGATTATAACATTACAGAGGCAGGCTGACATCAGGAGCTGTCTCTTCTAAGCTCCACTGTCCCTAAATTCACACTGTGAATTGTAATCTTCTAAAGTTAGACACCTGGATCATTAATCAAACATTTGCCTTGCTTAGTGGCACATCTGCTTAATCACTGGTGCATAATTAGGATGGTGCTGGTTTAATGACTCTGCAGAGATGTCTTGTATTAATACAAAATACAGCACAGGTCCAACATAGGCAGTGGCAATGCAAGTTCCCTCATTCTTCCCTATCAAAGGGGTTTAGTCATGGAAGAGTCACCTGTCGATGGGAGTTATTAGTCTGATTTTAGTCTGTGTTTGCTCTCCTGTTTGCCTGTGCTCAAGCAGTCCACAGAAGTGGTAGAGTTTTCTTAGTAATGTTGATGATAGTTCATTGAAAACTGAACTGCAATGATAAACTCATTGTGAAGAACCAAGGGGCAAGTAATAGCTCTTTGTCAACGTGATTGGGCTATGTTTGAACCAGCAGCTCAGAAGAGATTTGGGGTTTTTCCCTCATTCCTAAACCCCTGAAGCAGTTTTCCACTGGATAGAGATCTTTTGCATCTTAGGGACTACCATTCTCCTGCAAAGTTCACATCTCTTATGCTTCTTTGTTTTGCTTATTGTCTAAAAGTCAGATATCCCTAGTGAGGAACTGCTGGCCTACTATACCATCAAAATAGCAGACTGCAGTTTTAAAAAAGAACATATGATACAGAGATAAAAGTTTTTTTAAAAAAAACCCTTTAAAATTACATTTTATAATAGCCTTGCATCTGGAAAGAAGAAAGGCTAGTGTTTTGTCATTCTAAGATGCCCACTTCAATTACATGGGGGAAGTATCTATCCCAGGTTCCTGAATGAAAGTATGTTTTTCAGTTTCATTAGGTTTTATTCAGATGTAGAAGAAATTCCTGCACTTCAGTTGTCCTTTTGAAATGGAATCCTTTTCTATAACCAATCTATTAGTAAAACAATCTGGCCTTTATATAACAAAACTCTCAGCAAAGCAGTATCATGAATTGCAAATACAGCAACATAAGTGAAATGGGTAGCTTGTAAAGCACAAAGAATATCTATTAACATCTCTGGATGTTATTATTTAAAGACCTTTTCTAATACATATTTGTCCTCTGAGGGTATTTGTGTAGTGCATCCTGTTTCAGCTGTCTAACAAACAGTTAATATCCTGAGCCAGTGGCATATAAATGTTAACAGCTGGAGGCTGGACAAG
Organism: Acanthisitta chloris; assembly: GCF_000695815.1. Classification (NCBI taxonomy): domain Eukaryota; kingdom Metazoa; phylum Chordata; class Aves; order Passeriformes; family Acanthisittidae; genus Acanthisitta; species Acanthisitta chloris. The sequence goes on from NW_008689193.1 coordinate 6,380, forward strand.
TCTTCTATTAAGAGGAGCCAAAAAAAGCCCTAGACATTAATCACTGTGTGGCATCCTGATGTTTGTGATGCTGCCTCGATACGTGATTACAATATGTTCTCTATCATCTCTCTGAGGTGCCTATCACTATGATCTTAAGTGACAAGCCTACCAGATTTTCAGCATTTAGCAGTCCTTATTACACATTACGGTTCCAAAATAAGTAACATTATGCCACGTTTGCCTAAGTCATTTCAGTGCTTAACAAGCATTTTATTTATTCCTTTTGCAATCAACTATTACATAAAGTCAGTTTGAGCAGGTTACCAGTTCACACACAGCTACAAGAGGTAGCTAAGCTGGAGAGGAGAACATGGAGGACCACATGGATTGTTTTGCTCAGGGGAAGTTGTCCATCTGGTCCCATATTTTACTTCTAGCTCAGCTTCTCTAGTCTGTTTTACTATCCTTAAACGCAAACCAAAATGAAAAAAGCAAACTCAGAGAAAATGTGCGTGGGGACTCTGTTCTGGTATGGAACTTTCCAAATGTGTTGAATCCTCTGAAAGAAACCTGTAGAAATTTTGCCTTCATTTCTCCCTCTTAAAACATGCTGCTATAATTATGAAAGTGATAAGTCTTTTATTAGCCCTCAGTTTCACTGCTTTTGTGGTGCATGCATGCAAAATTATTTGGATACCATTCATGCACCCTAACAAACAGTCCAGGATCCTCGGACAAAAATGAGTCTCGTGTAACTCCTTAAGCCTTTGGAGTGCAGATGATGGGACATCTTTTGAATCAAGGAGATGTGTTTTCAATACCTGATCATGCAAGTGTCATTGTTTTCAGTTTGCAAGCTCTAGAACAGGGTCTTGGAGTTACTGCAGTTGCCCCCCAGCTATATGTGCTGGACTCTTCTAACATCCAGCAAATCCACACTTACTTTTCCCCTTGATTTTGGTCCCTTTCCACAACGCTTCTCAAGCTCAAAGGGAAACTGCATCACGGTGCACAGCAAGCAATTGTTAGTGAGTTGCAAACCTGTTTCCTGAGGCTTGCTGGGAGTATACCCTGGAGTATGTTGTGTTGTCTTACTGTGGACCATCTTTTACACAAGGATGGAGGGAGAAGGATTACTTCTTGCTGCTTGCTAATGGCATCAGGAGGGTGAGCAGAGCAGGAGTAGTCTTGGCTCATGGATCACAATTAGTCTGTGGCAGCCCAGCTGTGAAAGCCCTGTGGAGGCCTTGCAACAAAAAGCAGAGAATGAGTGTTTTAGTCCGAGCAGAGCTATTGGCAGGGACTTTTCTATGGTGGTTTATAGAGCACTATTCATAAACAGCCCTTCTTGTTCTCTTCCTTTCGATAATTTCTTTTTGTTTTGTGCTCCCCACCATGACACCCCCTTCCTCTTTTGATGGGAAGCTCAGTGCAGCATCATAATGAAATTATGGTTCCTTTGTTGATGAATGTAGATTTAATTGCAACAGTAGTTTACATGCTTATATTTTAAGAGCCTTGCATAAGAGATTAATCAAAGGGTAAGTAATGGTAAATACATTAAATAACATTATATAACCACATAAATATTCGTAATTGTTGCAACACTGGACATTTTAATGACCCACACATGTTGTAAGTTGGTGGTTATGAATATTGTAACATTATCTCTGCTCTCCTATGCTCCTCTAAACGTTAAATAACCCTCTCAGCAAAACCTTTCCAGCAGAGGGGTTTTTATGAGGTAGAGTTTGTGGCTGCAATGCACCACTGTGCATCGAGGTGGGAAAGCCTAACAGATGGACAGTTTTGCAGTCCCTGTGGGTTGGTGGTGGCCACTGGTTTTTGTCCAGGTGAAGGATGTTTCAACATGTAAAATGCAGGGCACTGTCTCTAAACTGTCAGGTTGGGGTTGCTCTGTGTGGGATTTCTCTAAATAAGACTCTTAATGAGATTGTTGCTTCATTTAGTAAACAGTTAAGAGTTAACTATAACATGAATGGGGAATGGGAGGGGGAAAAAATCCGTGATTTACTGGTTAGAGGTTGTTTTCTAATAGGAGGGCAATGGTGCAAGACTCCTGTGAGCTGCACAGGTTGGGTCATGCCTATTTTTATGTCTTACAGTTTCAGGTGGGTTTGGAGAATTTGGTTCATGTTTTTGAGAACTACCCTTCCACAGTGTAGAGGTCAGCTTAGGTCATGTTTTAATGTACATTCATCTTTTAAACTGGATAGGAAACCTGACAGTTCACAGTTACAACACTTAGCAGTGCAACATTTTTGGATCTAGATTAAGTGAGTGGGTGACACAAGAAGTAGTGCATTAGGAAATGTAACCTTGCAAACCCAAGTTTTTCAACGGTCCAATTATTGTACATTTTTCACTTTCTGAGAGGTCCCCTGCTACAAGCCTTGCTCTTCTGCTGGGCTCCAGTCTCAGCTGCTCTCTCTCATCCCCTCAGTCCATCTTGTTTGAGTCACAGCAGTGGTAATGAAGGAGAATCCTATTGTTCCCTGGATTGCTGGTAGCACTCGAGGGAGCTGTGACATGCCAGAAACCTTCTCACTTACAGGTAGTATAATTCTGTCCCATCTGACTCCCCTTATTCATTGCCATTTGGTCAATGCCTGTCTCATAAGTTGAGCTGAATGCCTATGAATGTTGATGAACTCCCATACTTTCAGCTCCTGTTATACCATTAAGTTAAAATTCTGATACAGATGTAGGTGTCTGATACAGAGATGTAGAAATTCCTTAGTAGTATTGCCACCAAGCTTTAAAGTCACATTCCAGAGGTCTTGAAATATTTTATCCTGGATGACTAAGAAAAAAATTTAAAGCCTAAATGTGTGTAAAGGGAGCACTAAATGATAATTGGCAAAGGATGATAATAATAGGAGTGTGGAAGATGAAGGTTTATAGGGGAAACAGAAGCACAAGAAACTAAAGCAGGAGGGGTAAAACTAAATGAAAAAAACCTAAAACCAACAAATAAGTAAACACAACAGTGAAAATTTCTTGTAATCACTTATAACCTTGATGTATTATTTCACTTAAAACCATTCAAAAGTCTTTTTTTTTGGCTCAGAATTATACAACTGTGTGAAATAGAACTAATTTAAGGATTCCAGCAATTTCTCTAGTCAAATTGTTTTCTAGTTGCATACAGCTGATGGGTTTCATAGGGATTTCAAGTCTCGATGTGGCTAGGTAGAACAAGGGGGAAATAAGGAAATTCCTTTCCCTTTTTCCTTGTGTTCTGCCTTACCTCTGCTGTGGTTTGGAAAGGGATAAGGGTGTGTATGGAGTGCAGAGTGCAGCACAGTGTTGAATTACCCCCAGTCTCCTAACTAGCTGATACTGTGCAGTGATGCAGAAGGAAACTAGCCTTGTTTCTGCTTGCCTGGACTGTGCCTAATTAGACAGCTCCATTTCTCCCTTATTCAGAGCTCATTGGTCTAGAGCTCCATTTCTTAGAGATCAAGCACAACTAAACCATAGAGGCATAGTCATAAGGGGCAGCATTTGGGTCTGTCTTTCTGAGTGAAGGCTAAATAGCAAATTACATAGCAAGAAGCTTGAGATGTTGTGGATGTGCAGACACGATAGCGGAACAACCATCCTCCAGATTTCTGATAACAAGACACCTGAGGTTTTTTAATTCCCAATGTGTTTCCAATATGATATTTTCCCAACACTTTCTTTCGAACTCAAAAATGTGTTCTCCTCAGAAGAGAACAAACCCTTAGGGTCAGAGTCTTCATAATCCTCTACTTATTTTTAATGAGTAAATATATCAAATAATATATATATTAATAATAAATATGTCTAATCCCTGTAGTGAATGTCTCAATAGATAATCTCCAAGGATCTTGGTATGTCTCATCCCCTACAACAGGGACTAAAACTTTCTTTTAAGGCCATCACCAGCTGATCTAATCTCCTCAGTTGTGGAGTCAGACATCTGTTGGTTGATGGTAGACCTTAGTCATGGTTGTGTCTTTTGTTTTGGTGAGTTTACTTGCCATCTTGAGGCAGGAGGAATGAGTTAGGTGATTTTTTTTATATTTCATGTTGTTAATCTAGAAGAGCTTCTCCTGTGCATACTGCAAACAGGCAGTTTCTGAATTAAATTGACAAAATTTTGCTTGTCTTTAAAAAAAAAAAAAAAAAGCCCAAAACATAACTCTTAAGAAATTTTAGTCACTTTAATTCACTTAAATTGCTCTTCAATTCTACTAGAATTGAACATATATTTCATTAATGGCTTGATTATAAATCCAACTTAAATAAATGTCCTAATTATGTTTTTATGATAATTTAATGAAACCAGCATTGCTATCAGATTTGGCAATGAGCACATGATTTCTGCTGGTCTAATTTTTAATTTCTTACTTCTTAAGTGAAACATTAAAAAGTATGAAACAGCTTTATGCTCCTTTTACCAAGAATAATGCCATTATGCTAACAGAAAGAAAATTATTTTGGCAAAACCATTCCCTTCAATCAAGAACTTACATATATATTGCTCAAGACTAAGGTAGTGGGGTGATAATTAATAAACTGCTAGAAAGAAATTTCACATCTAATAGTGTTTTCAGTGAAGTGCCAAGAAAATGGAATGTTACTCATAGATTAAGATTAACACAGTCTCTGCTTAAAGATGTTGAACTCAAAAGTTAAATCTTAAATTGGGCACAAATGCACAAATTGCCCCAAATGCTTTCTAGGTTCAAAAGGATGCTTTTAGGGTCTTTCTTCTTTCCTCAAGACTACACCTTTATGTTTTGAATTTTGACACTGTCATGCTGCTGCATCAAACTAATACAGTTTATCTTCAAAAGTAATTTTTTACTTTTGATTCCTCTATGTCGCTTGATTCTAATTATATTACCTCGGAACATGATTTTAGTCTATATATCAAAACAGCATGTTTACAGTTTATTGGAAACTTTTTTTAACAATAACTCCTTGGCTACTCTGATTATATTAGTTTGTGACTTCTGGTTTGTGTTCCTTAAACCCCTGTTGAATTCATTACTTTAGCAGTGGGATTAGGCTACACAGAACAGGATGCTTAAGAAACAAGTAAGGAAAAGCCTTCCTTTGAAAAGTGGATAGCTCTTGTTCTGCATAGCTATTAGTTTGTTTTCATCTTGCAACTTTGTGATTCTTCCTATTTTTTTCTGTCCTACTTTTTCTATTCTTATGTAGTTTTTTTACTTTTCCATTTTCCTTTCATTCTGCAGATAGATGTCTTGAGGTTAATTTAAAATTATTTCCTTCAATGCCCTTTACAGTGTATTCTTATTTTTCTCATACATTAGATGCTTTAAATTATTTCTGACATCAACATTACCTCTTGATTAAATTACGGCCTAGAATTCAATTGGGTGTCATGTAGTCTTGGGTAGATGTAAAGCATTATTAGTTTTATAATGCTACCTTATGTTTCACTTTCCTCTCTGCTAAGAATTTTCTTTCATATAAGAAAGACTTTGGTGCAATTTGTCTTGCAAAATGTTTATCTATGTGGCACTAAAAGCAAAGCAATAGAGACATAGTGCACACCTATTCTCTTTCTTGTATGTTATCTTTAAGGCTAACCTAGTGATGGCTCTCTCTTTTAGTCATTCCTGAAGTACACACCAACCAAAGCATCTTCCTTCATCCTGTGTAAATGAATTGGTTAGAGTTGTTATCCTTGAGCTTAGTGCATGCAGTGATGATAAAAAATCTCATCAGCTATTTAGTGTTGAAGCTAGATTCTTCTGTTGCCATTGTATTGATACCAGCTAATTAGACTAAGAATGATTTGACTCTTTCTTTTGTGAAAATTGCAGCTATGTTCTAAATCAAATGTCTTATGAATAGGAAGTTCTTAAATCAGCTTTAAGAAAATTTGGAAAAAAGGATGTTATTCATTTCTTACTGCAAACTCACTTTTATTCTTACTTCATTTTAGGTAACATTCAAAGCATCAAAATACTCTGTTTCACCAGACTTAAGATTTGTTCTTCTTGCATATGATGTTAAACAGGTAAGTCAAGTATTAATAATGAAAGAGCCTCTAAATTAAAACTCTGAAACTCTTGTTGTTTTGTATGTTTCATCTGAAATTCTGCATAACATAATATGATTCAGGTACTTGATTTCTCTTCCCTAAACCTTCTGATGCAATGATGGAGAAGTATGGAATTAAGTGTGTATGGAAATATCTCAAGAGTCTCAGGTGAGGTGAATTGCCATGGCTATTGGCTTGGCATGCTGTTTTTTGCAGTAGATGCTTCATAACCCTTGAACTACTCTGTTACTAGCTGTTTATATGGAAGCCTATTTTTTGACATTCCTTATGTTTTAAACATCTATACAGGTCATTTATGGACTTTATGGAAAAAAAAATCTAGGCTGATTCATGTCACTGAGATTTTATTGTTGGCTTCAGTAGTGTGAAGGCTGATAGTCTGAAAGTCTCTTGGACTATGTAATGCAGTGTATTCTTTGTTTCTCATAGTATTTAGAGATTTTGTGGGCTATTATGTTGTTGAAAAGAGTTTCGATCAAGAATACCATGTAGAGCTTTATAAAATCTCTGAACACAAAGAAATGAAAATAGTTTTATGAAGTTTCCTCTGTGCATTTTGGAGTTTGTATAAAAAGTGCTATTGAAATATGAACTGTTCTTCATGATAGAACAGTTCTGGATTTATGGACTCAGTGGTTATTCAAGGAAGTTTGGGTTGTTTTGTTTGTTACAAAGGTGTTGATTTAAAGTGATTTGTTAACTTGGTATAAGATCCAAGTAAGGTTTTCATCTGCCAGTTCTAGTGGATTCCGGGTCAAGCTCTTTTCACCATATGCATCTAGCAAGAGGAAAGAGCTGCTGTTGTTCAGTTCAGTGGTTTTGTGGTGAATAGTTCCAGTTTGATTCCTGTCTGAAAAACACTTGCTTCTTGCTGTTTCCCCCTTGATTGCTTCTTGTTTTATGAAAGAGTTTAACAATCCCTCATGTTGACTTAAACTCCTCATTTGTTCTATTGAAGTTTTCATTTTGGACACTTGTTTTTGTTTGAGATTTTCTTAGCAATAACATATATAGCTGATATAGATAAAAAAGGGGAACTTGAAAGTATCCATCACACTTTAGTGCATCTTAATGTATTAACATCAGTGATGAATCCCTGTCCCACAGTAAAGATGGTCCATTAACATGCAGATGGCTCTTAATGCAGTCTGAATCTATCATTTCTCAATAGAACTCCCTTTCCATATTTCACTCTTGGTTTTATTGTAAAAAGGAACTTTTCCATCCTTTTACAGTCAAGTTAAATAGAGGAAAGAGGTTTGCAGCATTTATGTTTTCCATCTAACCGTTTCCTGTGCTCAAGTATATTGTCAAGAAGTAATTAAAATGAGAAATGGACAGGGTTTGGCAAGCAGTGTTTGGTGATTGTCCTAGATGTCTTTGAATGAGGCATGTGATGCTTACTCTCAACTGCTCCACCAGGCTCATGGCTTTCCAACCAGAGACATACTGTGACTGTTGTGTCTTCTAGAACTGATGGTGGTGGTGCTAAAATTCATAATAGCTGGATGTTGTCACTCAGATGTAAATAATACCCTGGAATGATACCACAGTAGTCTCTTAGCTCCTGAGAAGAATATGTTGCTTAAGGTGGAAGTAAAAAGAGCCACAAATCGTATAAACCAATTCATTCAGAAACTGCAAAGATATTATTGTGAATATCTGATAAAAAGCCTTTTTATCCTTCAAATTTTCTGATTCTTGGGGTATTTGTTAGGCTGGTAAGGCACTTCAGTTTCCTATAAATCTGTTGGAGGAAAGGTATGCAATGCCTTGGGAAGCCTCTATATTTCTTCATAACTAATGCTTCTGAAAAACATAAAGGTTGAAGTTACTGTTCATACGACTTGGGCCTTCTCTTCTCAGTTTTTCTTTTCTCAGACAAAGCCAGACTTAATGCATCTGGATAAGAGGAAATCCACCTGCCTATCTTATTTCTCCCCCAAGCTGTTAACTATAAATTCTTACATTTATTGACTATAAAATTAAAATCAATACTAAACAGCATAACTTAATTGGAGAGTTTCAAATCAGTTTTAGGTTCTTTCTTCATATCTCTTTTGAGTGTAACTTTTCATGAAATTGAGGTTTTGCTTATCATTATGTGTTATAACACATGGTTGAGTCTAATAACACCCAGTTCAAGGAACTGCAAGTTATTACAAGCATTTAGTTGATCTCACCATCTGCTAAAAATTGCCACAGACCTCTGGACATTACTACCTATGTCTGACCCTTATTTTTCCTTCTTTCTTAAGATGTAGGTGTTTAATAGTTTTGCTATGTATTTGATGGGATTTCTGCTTTTCCAGACTGTCAGGACTTTGGGTTTTTAAAATTATAGCGGTTGTTTTCATACATCGATCTCTGTTCTTTGTAACATACAGTAATACAGCTGGGACAGATTTATTAATCAACAGTTTTATAAATAAACTACTGCATTTCAGCTGAACAGATTGGAGGAAAATAGAGACAAATGCTTCTTCAAGACATTTTGTCATGAAATTGTAATTAGAAACAAGGTTATTTGGATGTTTGGATTAAAAATAAATGTTGAGTTAAATTAAATAGTTGAATATTTATTTTACTGTTGTCAGCGTTTTCTTTAATCTATTTTATGCTTGGAATGGCAAACTTTAATTAAATTTGCAGTTGTTTCAGCACAATTAAGAATGTCCTCTATGCATAACGGAACATAAATCTGCATGAGAATAAGCCATCTTTGAATACAAAAGTAATAATTGAATGAATCATTTACATCATGTTTAATAGAAGGAAGAAAACTATTTCCTGTGGCATAGCAGCTGGTTTGGTATAGCTCTATAAAAATAATATGGAAGAAGATTCTTTTGCTAAGGAATGCAAAGGGCTGTAAATTGATTTTTGGACATCAGGTTCCCTCCATCTCCATCCCAGCAGGTCACAGAACACAAGCTGGTGTTGCTGGCATAAGCCCTGTGGCTGTCTGGTGTGTTCTCTTGGAACAGAAGGCTCTGGCAATTGTAGAGGTACTTTCTACTTTCTATGCAGTACTCCATAGTTCTCCACATTTCTGAAATGCTTAGATAATTCTCCAAGTTTTTTAACTTTTCCAAAACTTCCATGGATCAGGTGCATTTAGTGTACGTGGTCTTTCTTTGTGTCACTCCCCATAAATTGGTTGGCATCACTGGAAGAGTCTCATTTTGCAAGGCAACAGATCACTAAGTAGGAACTAATTTGAGAAATGAACACAGATATTCTTGCTGATGTCCTGCCATCCTGACTCTTTTGGGACAGTGGGAACCCAGAGGCAGGGAAACTATTGAATGTATTGTGTGCAGAGAGGGGACAGTTTTGCAGTGCTGTATCTTTTTGATTTTCCTTTGAAGATTGTCAAGGTATGAGCAAAAAATGTGATGCTCTGAGAGGCAAAGTATCTAAGCCAGTTGAGATTTCTAAAGGAAAGGTTACTTTGCTATGGCTTTCTATGAGGACTGTGTTAAAATGGCATTTAAAATTTTCCTCACTCTTCTGGTGGTGTTATTCACAGCTACCAAAATCTGATTTATAGTTTTGATTAGAAAATTGAAATCAGGCACTCTGTTCTTGCATTAATGGTAAGGAATGGGGCAGTAAATTTTCAATTTGCAGAACAATGAGCACTGAGGTCCTAAGAAATTCTTTTACCCCTGGGTAAAACTTTGGTGTCCCTCAGCAGGAGCTTATACCTTGGACTCCACATGATATGAAAATAAGCTTTATTCCAAATATTAGTGTGTTTTTTGCTCAGCCATCATAGGCATGTTCTCCCCTTGCTCCTGCTAGAGTATAAAGTGCCACAGAAGGGCAAGTGAAGAAATAGATGAGACCAGTTCCTCTTTTTCCTCACTTGATTTAATAGTCCCTTCCTTGTGATTTTGGCTTCTTTTTTTTTTTTTTTTCACCCCTAGAGACTGTACTTTCCTTCTCCCTGCTTTCAAATCCCTTCCAAATCCCAAGTTTCAAGAATTTTTCCTACTTTATTCTCACTTCTATTAATAATGCATTATTTTCTGTTTTCAATACAAGATTAATGATTTGTGAGGTTTTTTAGCTCTTGGTTCAGAAATTTGCTTAAAAGCAGATTAAAGTTCAGCTCTAGTTTAGAAGTGTAAGCATTTATATAGATTCTAAAAAAAAGCAATATTTTCCTGAATTAGGACTTCAAACTGTAATCTTTTTTAACTAGAGAGTTTTCAATAAAACAATGTACTTAGCTTAAAGCACTGTGAAAATAGCTTTTAATAATTCTTATAGTAAGATCAGGATGAAGAACAACCCAATCCTTTTAAGAAAATAATTTTAGATACGTGAATATCACTCATTCAGTATGAATTACGAGTATTTCAAAAGTATATCTGAATCTTTTTAGTTTAACGTATTGAAGGCAAGAGTTCAACATAGTGTCTGAAGCAAAGAAACCCCAAGTTACTCCTCTGCTTTGTGCTGATGCTTGTTATCACTTTGCTGCTATAATATCTATTTTTAGAGGGTAATGATAGGGAGTACTGACCACAGTCTACAACAAAGGAAGGAGAAATGGCAACAAGTGACATTCTCTTCAAGCTGTAGAGATTGCCTGTACTCACTCACTTGAGTGCACTGAAAGGATCTTCAGGAGTTTGTCTGCAGATTAGAGGAATCCATGAGGGGAAAAATTCAATGAAGTCTTAAATCATGATTATCTATTCTGCATTAGGAGATTATCTTTCTATTAATTAGATGGAAACTAGATGTTCAATTGTCAGTAAACTTCTTGGTCAGTCCAAGTTAATGATTCAATTTTTGCTCTGCAAAAATTAAAGGATAAAGAAATTACCTTGTATTATGTCTTATTTTTAATCAAGACACTGCTGTTAACATGTGCAGGTGTTTCCAACAAGATAGTTTATACAGTGCTGATGGAAGTCTGATTTTGAGTGTTATCTGGAGTACCAGCTAAGGGTTGGAGACATACATGACAAAGATTAAATGAAATCTGTCGTCTAACACATGGAAACAATGTTTTTTCAACAAGATTATTTCATACAAAAGAATTACAAAAGGCTTTTGAAACCAGCGGTGATCTGGCCAACAATATTTTATGTAGCTCTCGTTATGAAGTAAAGATCTGATATCAAATTCATGCTATCAACTTTATCCTCCAGAAATGCATGCTTCTTTAGATAAACCTGTTTTTCATGTGTATTTCCATAGGTCCTCAGGGTAATCTTTCATCTTCATTTTGAGATGAGTCCAGAAGCAAATCATGCATGTGCATACTCCTGAACTTATGAGATTGTAAATAAAAGTCTGATCCAGACATGACTTTCCCATTCATCTTTGTCTCTTGTCAAGAACATGAAAGACCAATTTTTATCAGGTTTAGGGTAGCAGGAGAAAAATAACAAGGGAATTTTAAGTGAGATCCACCCCAAAAGTTTGAAGTTATTTCTTGCAAATTTTTTTTTCCATATATTTGATTCCTGTCTTAGGTATGACAAGATTAGGTGCTTAAAAGTTCAGATATTGAGCAATTCATGAAAGTGGGTTGCTCAAATTTTTCCATTTTAAAGGCCATGTTTTACTTTGAGTTGAAGTTTTAGCTGGACAGATTAGAATCTGGTAACATAACAGCTAGGCTGTAGGTTATCTTGTCATACTACTCGTCTGTTATATATAGTGGACTTTATTTTATATAGCTCCACAGATATGCAAGGTATAAAGATATATAAAACCCCAATGTCTTTACCTGAGATGATGTGCTTTGTGGTGAGATCTGACACAATCAGTTTTGTGACACTGTGTGCTCTCGTGGATTATCCCATAGCAGTGAGTATGTATTCATGTGAATACAGTGTCTCACTTCTCTTCAGGACTTTATTTAAATTATAAGGCAAAACATAATGACCACCAGTCCCCATAAACAGAAGATGGGTAAAATAGAGCACATTTTCTGCTGAAAGTCATGGACATTGATGTTTGCTCAGTGTTTCACATTTCATCTATGTTGGGTTGCAGTCCTGTAAGTACTTGCATTCAGTTCTTCAGTCAGCTTTGCCACCTTCCTACATATTAGAAGTAGCAGAGTTATACCTGGAGTATCTGCATATCCTTTGCATTATTTGTCTTTTTATATGCATTACTGTATATGTGTTGTTGGTGTATTTGTGATGGGATGTTGGATCTGCTCTCTGCCAGGGTGTTACCATGATCACCTACTGAACAGAGTTTGAACTGTCACAATTTCGTCATTAAAAATAAAATCTGAACTAAAAAGGTGGGAAAGTGGAGCACTATTTGGATGCTTCCACTGTTTTTTACAATCTAATGTGATAGCTATCATGTCACATACCTGTCCATATGTATCAGCTTCCTATTTTTTGGAAGGGTTGTCTTGATTCATATATGCAAGTTCAGCCTTGTGTAGCTATTAAAAAAAATAGTTCATTTTTCATAGTAAACCACCTGAGACAAGGTGTTGCTGCTTCTCAAGTGGCTTACTGAGTATTTCTGTTCCATTTATACTTACAGGATTGCTGTTCATCTTCAATTTTTATAAGTAAACAAAATAAATAATTCTAATGTAGGTAGAAAATGTTTTCTTTTTCCTTGTTCAGAATTGCCAGAGTGAAAAATCAGAATTCATGTTTCAAGTTCTTTTTCAAAGCCAGTATTGAAAAAAAGAAGATTGTACTTTGCTATTGTTCAGTAAAATGGATTCCAGGGCATTTAGATTTTCAAACAAAATGTTTATTGACAGAAAGAGCATGTATTTTCAATAGCACTGTCATTCCTATCAAGTATGAATACAGTTATTTCAGGAGGACTTTGGTGGTGTCCAGCTGAGTTCTGAGATCCAGCAGTTTAGAAACTCAGTCTTAACATAACTCTGATTTTCACATGATTGTATTCCTACATCACATAGTAAGCCACGGGGACTGGAATCCCACTGTGCTAATGCTAGAGAAACAGGCAATATTGTAGTGCTTAAGTAAGCAGCTCCCTTAATCTATGAACAATTTATTTTATACAACATAAGTTCTAGCTTCTGCTGTGAAACCACCAACCCTATCACACCCTCCCTGTTCCTCTTTTGTGCATTGATAATATATAGAAACGTCCCAGAAATGTCCATTGTAAGTGAAGAGTTTGTCCATCACAGCCCATGGACAAAAATACCCAGCTGTGTTTAAAAGGTGTGGTGTTTTTATGTTGTTTTATTTTTATTTTTTTAATTCCACAAACTCTTGCTAAATCTCTTGTCTTGTGTGTGCTAATGATGATGCCAGAAATAGTGCACAACTGAAAGCTAGTTCTACAATGATGTTTTAATATATGTATTTTTATAGAAGCTGGGGTACTAATAACATTTTTTCTCAAGTATCTGTGAGAGTAAGTCTTCCTCAGCAATGCTGAGTGGAAAAAATAAGGAGTAGTTTTCATTAAACAAAAACAACCAAGGACAGCCTGACTAAGTATCGGTACAAGGACTCTTAGGAGTCCTAATTGGAGACTGTATTGGTAGATGTTGGAGGTTGGAAAAGCTGAACAGGATTTCAATTTGCATTAAGAGCTGCCAGAGTTCACCACAAACAACTACAGTCAGCTGATACACTCACCTTTTTTTTTTTTAGCCATTCTTTTAACAATTCTTTGTTCCATGCTCCCAAGAGATAATAATTCCTTTCCTTGCTACCAAAAGAATATGGACTAAAAATATATTTTACACATCTCTCAGTTTTGGCAGGTTTTATCCTGAACATGAATCATTGTTAGCTGAACTTCTAGACGTATTGATTTTGAAATACAAGAGCTGGCTCACATCAAAAACTGTGAATAAATGACTTCTGAAGAGCAAAATCACTTCATGGATCTGACTGACCCATTATGTTAAAACATTTTACTGAAAATGCCGTGTGTGTTTTATATGGTGTAGAAATCCACATGTTCCATTATGGCTCATTTCAGGTGTAGCTTTAAGACATACTCTGTCTATATGGACTGAAAATAACAATAAACAAGATTGAATTACTGAAAGAACAGCCCTCTAAGCAAATGCCTGCAGTCCAGTTCATGGGCTCAATACACTTAGAAAATCCATTTTAAACAATGAGATTTTTTGCTTTTATTTCATTTTTCATAATACCCTCTCTCAGAAATTCAATAATAATGTATCTTGCTGAGAAATGTGATATGCATTATAGCTTTCTCATTAAACTTTTAAATAAGATACCATTAGTATTGATGAATGTAATCCCAAATGGTCACTTAATCTTAAAATAGTCATTGATCACACATTCAGAATTTTAGTCTTGTAGCCAAACTAGTGTATATTGTTAGTGGTCATGCATTTTATACCAGTAGCAATTAACATCGTTCTTTGGCTGCAGTGTTATGAATTGGATTTACAACTAGGGATGACATAGTGAGTTTCTCAGTTTTTTTCCTAAATGCAACAACATTTGCTAGAAAATCTTTTCAGATGCATTTAATATAGGAAATATAGTGCTTAAGAATAGTGCAGAAGCCCAAAGGTCTCATCTTTTTAAATATATGAATATATTTAAATATATTGCCTTTGACTTGTAGTAGAAATTAAGAGGCAGAGTTATCCCACAGTACTCACTGACATGCACGTCACGTTAAGAGTAGAGATACTAGGGTTTGTTTTTTCAAATAACTTAAGAAAAACTAAACCAAATATCTTTATAGGGGAGCCATGATATTCTCCATAGAGTCAAAGAATGCTTTGGTTTAGAAGGGATCCTAAAGATTGTCTTGTTCCAACTTGCCTGCCATGGGCAGGGACGTCTTCCACTAGACCAGGTTGCTCAGGACTCAGTCCAAACTGGCCTTGAACACTTCCAGGGATGGGGTAAGGATATATTTAAATATACATATAGATGCTTATATTTAAGCAAATATAGACTGAAATATTTATTTTAAAATATCGTATAATTTAAATAACAATACAAAGTAGAAGCATATAAAACCCAAAAAGGTTAATAATTCTCCAGTCTTATCCATGTTCTCATACATCTTTTGACTGAGGTCTGTCAATGACACTCTCTTGGAATCGAAACTCCCAAACTTTATACACATATTTAAGTTTTTTTAATGCAGTCAAACATAGGCTTTGCCTAGAGAGGCTATGCACAGGACCTGATTGGACTTAGCCCTGGACCACCTGGTCTGGATTCAGTGTTGATCCTGCTTTGTGCAGGAAGTTTGACTAATGACTTCCTGAGATCCTTTCAACCTGGCTGAGTCTGCGAGTCAGTGTCATCACGTCAGCAGTATTCTCCCTTGAGATAAAGATTCCAAGGTCTTTATTTTGGGAAGGAAAACAAATTTCAAATCTTTACCCAAATGTCCAGTTTCACAAGGCGCCAAATAATATATAAATCTTCCTTAAACTGGTTTGAATAGATGGTTTTAGTCATCTTTTTCTTTCATATTTTCTTATGACTTGCAGCATCCTTTTAATTCCAAATTGCACATTCCTGGTCAGAAGAATCTAACACACAAACTAGAAGTGTAGCTGTAACTTCCTTCATCAGTGTTTATAGTCTTGAAGGAGATAATTTGTGTATTGTGCATTCACTCAATCTTTATGAGCAGGGGCCAGGAGAGGGTTGTGTTAGCTTTTTTGTTTGCTTGTTTTCATAAGGAGATATAAACCAAGAAGTTTGAAATCTTAAAATCCTGGCACCTTTTTGGAAGTCCAAAGACAAGTTCAAGTGTCAGTACCTGTGGTAAGGATATCCTGTAGAAATGGTAAATGGTAAAAAACATTAGGAAATGTGTTTGAAAACTGTCCCATAGAGAATATCTGTTCTTCCTAAATGCTTGTACAAAAATGATCTTGAAGCTGAAGGGTGTTCTGTGCCATGTGAGCTCCAGAGCTGCTTGTCACATTTCAGAGAACCAGTGCAAGCACATCAGAATTTAATTTTCTTCCACAATCTTTCACTTTAACTGTGCAGGAAATATCATCAACTTTATATTTAAGTAACACTTGTTATCTTCCAGGCTTCCAAAGTGCTTATCACTTCTGCACTTGATGAAAATGCTATTAAAGTCAGTGAACTTTTTCCATTGTCTTTCAAATGGACTTTTGGATCAGCCCTTGTCTACCTATCACACAAATGTAATAAAGTCATCTCCGTAGTGTGACAGCATCAGCCAGGTGGACAATGAGTAAGACACAGGGTGCTGCTAGGATTTGCAGCAGGATCTTGTAGAGGATAGATTTATCAATGTTTTCAGCAGCTCATCTGTGCTGTGAGTTGGCCTTTAGGTCTGTAGGTTGTTTACACCTTTGTGAACATTAATCATGTTGCTTTTCATGGTGTGCCCTCTCTTCAGGGACAGCTGTCACAGACCTCTGATAGCTCACTATCATTATTTTCTGTAGCATTTTGAGTGCAGTTCACTTGGTCCTGGTGCAGTCAGCTTGTAGTTGTTCTAGTTGCCATCTTCAGTGTCATGATCTTGAAGATATTTTAAAACTGCATTTTTCTCCACTGGAAAACTTCCTGAATGTGATCTTCAGCTGCTTCTTGTGGGTTATGAGACCAGAATTGATTCAAGTTATTGTTGCTGTCAACTTCGTTTGCCCATAGGTTTCTTTATGACCTTTCTTTCATTGTTTTAGCTGACACATATGTGAACGTGCTGTGTTTGACATGCTTAAGACAAAGAGGCTGCATAGGGGAGTGCAAGCAAGTTTATTCCTCTGCTTCTCCTTGTCCTGGGTTTGGAATTGTGCCACTCCTTCTCACATCAGCTCGTTAGGATTTATGCTTGGGGAGTACTTAGAGGATGAACATTGCCTTTGCATCCTGTGATCTTCACCACCCGTGCTGGCTGGGCTCAGAGTAGGAGAAACAAGTCACTGATGGTCTGTGCTAAGTGCATCTGAATCTCAGCCTTTCCAGTGATAATTCCTGATGGTTGTGTCTAAAACTGACATCTAACAGTCTGCTCAACAGATTGACTCCTGTTGTAGTTTTGATGGAGGATTTATGGCTTTATATAGTTCATTCCTGCAAAAATTCACCTTTTTCTCAACTTATCTTGGAAGAGGATTAGAAGGAAGTATCAATACCTGTGATGAGAGCAGCTGAGGAGAGGTTTGCATGTGGAAAAGCTGTCATTGCATTCATGCTGTATCAATGAGTAACATAAGCAGTAATACCCTTTGGTTGTTTATGTTTATATATTTAGATAATTTGCAGCTGCAATGGGCCTACTAGCTCTAGTCCTTACTGATATCACATAGTCCTTGTGTTCTAAAGCTGAATTGTTTTTTTCCAGTATCTTTTAACCTTTTGAGTTTCAGTCCTAAGTAAGATACAGACAATTAAGTTGGTAGATGTAACTTTGTGTCTCTCTAGCACACAGTGCCAGCACTACTTTATTTTTGTCTCTGATGTCTTCTTGAGTCAGCAACACTAAGAGTGGTGGAAGTTCTAGTACAGCAGTATAATGAAGATCTTGACCTGGTGCTAAATGTGCTTTTAGCTCATCAAAATGCAGTACAGCAGTGTAATGAAGATCTTGACCTGGTACTAAATGTGCTTTTAGCTCATCAAAATGTCCTTGAGGTTAAGGGCAGATCACTGGTACTAAAGTAACCTCCTTTTGGAGGCTTCTTTCAGATGGTGGATTGTGTAAATAGTTTAATTTACTGTATAGGCCTCAACCCTCATTGTGAGGGTTATATTTGTCATGTTTGTGAATGCTGGTCAAAGGTGAAGAGTCTTTTCTTGGAAAATAATGGCCTGTGTTAACCTGGAATTGTACCAGAAAGACTCAGATTGCCATAATGGTTGAAGAGCTTAATTGAAATAGTGTAACTATACTGTAGTTAGACTTAAATTAGCAAATCAAAGTGGTACTTAATATTTTAGTAGGGAGTGTATGGCTATTTCTTTGTTAATTTTTTGCTGTAACCTGATCTTGTATCTTTTAAGTTAAATAAGGCTTTTTTTATGAATGTTAGAGAACTTTGATCCATCTTATTTTTTGAGTATGTGAGCCTGTAATGTACTTGTGGTTCTGGAGTCTCAGTGGTGTGAAAAAAAGATGTTACTCTGATCACAGAAATACTCTGTACAGTAGCTTTCAGTCAGAGATCTCCAAGTGATGTGACAGCATTTATGAGTCATATCTCTCAGGAGTCCTACAAAGGTGTTTGTAAATTTGAATATCTAATATATTTATATCCTGTATTTTTTTTCTATTTTTAAAATTATGCAGGAAGGTTGTTCTCTGCCAGCAATATATCCATATTTTATTAAAAAATATTTAATATTAAGAAAAGCTCTGTTGAATGCATTCATGAAACACAACTGGGCTATTTCATGATGCATTGTTAGACTCAATTATTCACTTTGTTAAAAGGTAAGGAATGTTTGGAGTGAATGGTTTGTAAGACTTCCACATAGAAAGCTTAAAAACAATTAAGCTAATATATATATATACATATATATGCACATAAATTAAAAATGTAGCAATTGAATTCAAAGTTTGTTTTCCAACACCTGGAGCCGTGTAAAAATCAGTGCTCCTCAAAAGGACAGACTATCAAGCTGAGAAAGGAAACTTGTATGTTAATAGTATTTCTCATGAGTGGAATTTCACTGTGACTCTCAGCTGTGGTATTCATCACAGCAGCCATCTGCTTTGGCAGTGCATAATTTCTTTTTTCAGTATCTCAGATGAAATTAAAATCATCATATAGTGAACACTGCTAGGAAAGTAACACAAAATTCTAAATATGAGCTTGGTATTAAAATTATTGTAGCTCATTGCAATTTAAGTCCTATTTGTATAGTGTTCCAAAAGCAGAAGAACATCATTAACTGTTTTGAATAATCAGAGAAAGGCTGTCTATTTGGGTGGTTTTGCTTAAATTAGTGTTCCAGTAATTTTTGCAACCTTACAGTGAGATGGAATTTTAGAACTTGTAAATGTGACAAGAAAATGAATGGGAAGAAACTCACAATCAGATAGGGTCACAGTGTCCTCACTGCTTGCTCTTCTCTCCCACTCTCTTCCCTATGACTGATATCCAATGATATGTCATTCTTAACTCTTCTTTTTACTGTATCCCTTAACACTCTGAAGCTTCCAGGTATTTGTGTTTATTCTAGTAGCTTGTTGTTATGTTCCACCAGGAGACATTCCCAAATTCTTGCTGTGTCTTCTGTGTATATTTCCATATGTTTTTAGTACCAAGCTAACAGAAATCTCATCCCTGCCTCTCTTTTTCCTTTTCCACTTCTCTAGCTTTTCTCTTCTTCCCTCTCTTTCCTCTACCTTGTTTAGTGTTCATGAGATTTTAACTTTCTCTTCCATAATCCCATCTTCTCCTAGGTATAATTATGCACTCATTTACTCATTTCATTTTCCTTCTTGTTTCCTCTCCAGCCCTAAGATAGAAAGTTTCCTTTTCAAATATATTTCCTGATCTCAAAAAATTCTCACTTAATCCATATTCTATTTCATTTTTTTGCCTCTTGTCCCAGTTAGTAATATCTGCTTTCCTTATTACTTGTCTTATATTTGATAATTTTACACATAAATTGGTTATAAAACTTGTGTGTTCCAGCAAAAAATGGGAATACAGTGCACATACGACCTCTGCAATTTCTTGATTTGGCTACACAGGGAGACTGGAGCATGCTTAGGAAGTGATTAAATATGAGAAGATAACTGAATCCAGGACTTCTTTGCTAATTTTACTCGTTACATCTAAGTGTCATATGACCAAGACTGGATATATCTTCTGATGAATCATGTTTCTGTGACCTGGTCTTATTCCTGCCAAGTGCAGCTACATGTCATGAACTGGAAGGGAAAACCAGTTAATTCCAATTCCTATACAATGCTTGCTACTGGCATGGTCTACCAAAAAAAGTTGGAGACTACAAAAAGTTCCTTTTTATAGAAATGACTTGAAAGAATATGCAGCATAAAAAATGAATACAGTAGATGACAAATGCTGGCAGCTAAATTTGGTCCTCATTTCCACTCTTTTATGTCTGATAAAGTACTCCAAATGGATAATTATTAGCAATAGTGGCTAACATATCTATCAATCTATACATTTACTTAAATAATGGAAATGAAAGTCAGTTCATGAGCTGTATGTCTCAGAAATGTTTGAGCCTTTTTTTTCTTTTTAACCTTGAGATGGTATGTATAGTAGTATATTAAATTAGCATAAAATGTTATGGTCGTTGAAAGAGATATATGGTCATGTGTTCTCTTAGAATACATCAAGAATAATGAGTGGTAATTGATTCAGGACATTGATTAAAGAGCTATGGAGACATAGTTTGCTACACAAATGGCTCATCAAGTTTCATCTCTGTTGTACTTGCCACTTTATTACTCTAACCTGAAAATATGTCATGAAAGTATGGCTGGATATATACATATATATCAGTTTATATAGTTATTCAGTCAAACTGTGGAAAAAATCCTTTGTTCAGAGGGGTTGTTTAAAGGGATTACTCTAATAGCTGCAGAATAATTGTCAATAGATGATTTTAGTGAAACTAGATCTTTAGCTGTCTTTAATTGCAGAGAATCATGGAGAGCACACAATAGTCTCAGAAAGCTTATTCATACCAGCCTGAGCAGAATTCGTTAAAATTACCTATTTGGTGTAAGACATTACCACCAAAATGAAGCCAAAATAAAGGTTGAATCAATATCCCTGGAGGTATTTAAAAGTTGTGTAGCTGTGTCACTTAGGGACATGGTTTAGTGGTGGGTTTGCTGGTGTTGGGTTTATGGTTGGACCTGATGAACTTACTGCAACTTAAATGATTCTGTGATTCTGTGAAACCTCTTGGAAATGACACACTAATCCTTCAGATAAAATAGTTTGGAAATAATGATTTTGTTATTGTTAGCTGAGGAAAATATAAAGAACACACAATTTATCAATTCTCAGAGATTTGTGTTTCTGACATGTTTCTCATTTGTTTACATGATCATTATTTTCAGTGTTATCCTTATAAATTCCATATAAATTCCAATCTGCCAAAGGAAAAACCCAGTTCACTGAGAAGCTTTTATTTTGGAAATGTCATGCCATGTTAAAAAATGGTATCCTCAACTTAGTCTTCTAACTTCTTTGGATAAAATGCTTTGTCAGCTAGCTTTCTGCATGCATATGAGCAGCACAGTTGTTTTGAATAACATTTCCCTTGGGTTTGTTGTTGTTTTTTTTTGTTTGAGCAGCATATTCAATAACAATGTATTGGAGCAGGTTTGCTCTAATAAAAATCATAGAAAAAGGAGAAATCACTCTTTTTCCATACTTACTAGGAAACTATATGATAATATCTTACAAAAGCTGGGAGAAGACAGAGGCCCCAAGCCCTTTGCACACATCTGCACTCAATCATGGATATGTCATGGAGATCTGAAAGTGAGTTGATGTGATCTTACACAGGAGGAGAAGTAGTAGTCAAGATCCTGAACAAAAGATATACCCGTGTGAATGTGTCTGTCTCCTGACAGTTAATTGGCTATTTCAGACTTTTCATGCCTTTTTTTTTGGTCTTTTAATTCTCTGAGCATTTTTGCTTGCCTTTGCTCAAGAAGTGTGAAGGAAGGCCTTGAAAAGATTCAGGGGGTATGATGTGCTTTCTGTTAAGAAGAGCTAAAAATGCTTGGATTGTTTTATAAAAGGATGAGGTAAGACAGTGCTTTACATGCTAAAGGACAGTGTTGACATGAGAACAAAGAAATGTATGTAAACTGCAAGGCAGAAGAATAAGTCAAAAGTTAATCCCAAGAGCAGTGTAGTCTTGAGCCAGTCTTCCAGTGGTAGAGTGGAGGCATTTATATTTAAATAAAGTTTGAGGAGGAATTTAAATCAGTTTGTGCATGAGATTCTGGTAAAATGTTGGGTTTGATGCATTTGATAGAAGAGAGTTATTTTTAAAGTCATTACTCAGTAGTTGTGGTCGCTGTTCCAGTGATTAAAACAAACAAGAATTTGTAGAATTTAAAAAAATATAACTCAATCATCGAATACTTTCAGAACCAAAGTGAACATAATGCAAAGAAGTGTAGTACTGAAAGTGAAACAATTCTATAAATGCAGAAGGTAGACTGTGTGATATATGGGAAGATTTCCATCTCTAATTGCGTTTGATCCCCTTGATCTTCAAACTCATATATTTCTCCCTGATGATTTCCTATTTTCAACTGACTTGTATTCATTTATTTCCAGTCTTTCACAAAACATTTTTGCCCACCTTTGTACCATTCATCTATAGTCTATTACCTTTCCTTTTTAATTCTCTTTTTTTCCCCCTTAAAACATCTACTCTAAAATATTTATCACCCAGAACCATTCAGCATCAAAGTGAATTAACAAATAAATGCTTGTAAGCAAACGTTTCTGATAGTGGAATAAATTTTCTGGAGCTCTGGTTTAGTGAATTCCTGCCTTATCCCACTCTTACCACTGGCTTGGAAGAGAACCTCTTACTTCCTGGGAATTTCAGGCAACAAAATTTCTCCATCTCTTTTCAACTTGGCCGTGTTAGTCAAGGGAAAGGATTCAGTAGCTTGAATAAGACAAAAGCAACAAATAATAATGTAAATATGTAGTAAGGTTTTTTCCTTCCATCTGTGGTTTTAGCAGTGGATAAAGAGCCTGTATAAGGGTGGGTTGAATCCTCTCAATAGATTCAAAATACACAAAGATACCTAAGCAGATGAAGTGAGTTTGAAATCAAAGCTGACTCAGCAACATACTTTAGTGTAGACAGTGAAATGTTGTATCCATAAGAGGACACTGAAAACTGCCATCTACGTCTTATCTTGATTAAGCAGAAATGTTCCTCTGCAGCTGTGAGTAGAATTAGGAGGAGCCTCCTCTCATTCTAAATATTTAATCACTTATAAAGATTGTATTTACCACAGTGTCTTCCAATCATGAATTTCAAAGTGTTTGAAGAATATGTGGGAGTGTATTTATGTCCTGGTTTTGGTGTACTGTTTGTATGCTGAGAACTGTTCTGTTTCTCTGATATCCTAGTTTCTTATACAAGTTTGTACCCAGTTTCTGCTTTGGAATAAAGTGAAAAAAGTCAATCTCTGGGGAAGAGTAATCATGGGTCCTTACATTTAGTGTGAATGTGAACAGTGAAAACTTACTTGACAGGCAGTGAATGTAGTAGTAATGCTAAGGGGTCACAACAAGAGTTCTGCTCTCTTTGGTCAGGTTAAGGAGGACCTGTAAAATTTCTCCTTCTTTAGCAGTTACCTGTTGTGGCTGTTGTATGCTCCTGCAGCATGGACTGAGACTGGCTGTGCAGAGATGTGCTGGGCAGAGCCCCTGGCTAAGCACTGGGAGCTGCAGGGAAGTTCAATGTCGTGGCCAAACTGTTTCTCTTTGCTGTGAAGAGGCAAGGATTAACTGCTCAGGTCAGTGTGCATCTTGCCCAGGTGGGCTGGCTTGGAGACTGTCTCCACAAAGGGCTGCACTGCATTGTGCTCCTGCCTAATTCCCCTGCTCCTCTCTCATCTTCTATCAGGTATTACTGCAGGTTCTTTTAAGTGTAATTGCAACGTGCTGTGAGATAAATCAGTTTTGTTCTTTTTTTCGTTTCACTTCCTTCTTATTGCTTAAATGTGGTTTCTCCAGTTCCATATTTGGCAGCTCAAACTTGGAGTGGCACAGTAATTTTAACAATACAAGAGCATCTTAATGCACTGATGCACAGTATCTGTTTTGCCTTTTGTTCACTTGCTTTGCAGTAGCAAATATAATATACTGGAGGACAATATTTTGTATTGATTTTACTTACAAAATCAATAAATAAAAATAACTTGGCACAAAAGGAAATTCGATTACAATCTTTATGAAAATTGTTGGAAGACATAATAAAACCTTAAAATGAAGTAATATGTATAAGTAATCAGTGTTGACTACATCTTTATGAATGACAAGCTTATGGTATAAACATGTATAAGTAATCAGTGTTGATTACATATTTATGAATGACAAGCTTATGGTATAAAGTACTTCCTTAGTACGGAATGTCTATTTTTATTTGTGACTCTCTTCCAGTTCTCATGGGCATAGCACATAAAAGTGATCTATATTGTTTAGAGAAGTGTCAGAAAGGCACAGTCTTTCAGAGAAGTCCTAAAATATGCTCTTCATTTCTCTTCTGCTTGTCTGCAGCTTAGTCTTCTACTCATTATACTTCCCAGCTCTTACTGATTCAGTGGATGCAGTAAAAACTATTATACTGAACTAATTGGCAGAAGGTTTATTTTTTGGTTCATGAAAAGCCATTATTAAATAGGCTAAAACAGCTACTCTGCATAGTACTCTGGCAAAAATTAAGATCTAGGGATCTAGACTAGAATAAATGATGATATGATTAGGTAAAGGCTGTAGCTGGAACAGCTGACTCACTATGAAGCCATTTTGGGGCTCTTTTGGCAAATGAAGTAACTTTGCAAAGTTACTATATTGCAAAGTCACCTGCAAAATTTTTGTTCATTTATAAATCTCTTTTTGCCCCTCTCACCCTTCAATTATTAATCATTACATGTTGATTATTACTGCTTGCATAAAGAGGAAGACACTTTTCTCAGTTCTGTGTAACACATGAACAAAAAATGTCTTGTTACTTTTGAATGTTCTCCTGTCTCTGAAAGTGTAGAGGATCAATAAACATATGTACAGGTTGAAAGAATTTAAGGAAAACAGAATATAAAGTTCAGCTCTTCTTTGTGTATCTGTGGAACATCCTCCCTGGATTATTCTGTAAGATTGAAATTGCATGTCTTTTATTTATCATTCTTTAAGAAGGTTAAGGTTCTGTAAGATCGAAATTGCATGTCTCTTATTTATCATTCTTTAAGAAGGTTAAGTCAGTTAATACATTACATAAATGAGGAGTTTGCATTTGATTGAAGATTATAGGATATCCTGAAGTTTGCAGCATAAGATCTTCAGGATTTTGCAGTCAGGAATCCTGAGAACTCCTTTATACTTGAAAGAGAAATATTATGTAATGACATATATTCATGTAGGTAGCCCCAGTTTATCCTTTATCAGATTCATTTCAGGTTTTCCTGAAGTTCAAATTAGTCATGGTGCACAGAGTTAAACAAAACCCTTTCAAAACTCAAATTTTCTTTCCCTTCCTTATGTAAGTTACTAGACTGGTACATACTTAAATTGTTTTATGTAGGCTCTCATTTTATTCCTGATTGAGGAATAATTTATTGTGTCCCTGCACATAGTAATCTCCCCTTTGGGAATCCAGCCATTTTGACAGGAAGAAAGAAGGGGAAAAGATATTTGAAGAGTGGGAATATTACAGCTTCCATCCCTGGATCCAGTTGTCCAGTTTTACAGTGTTTTATTGTTTGCATCAAAAGAGCAGGGCAGAGTGGTGAAACAGGCAAATTGGGGATGAAAACAAAAGAACAATTAAATGATTCAGCATTTTACTTTTTGCAATATCAGGCACTGTACTGCACACCCTACAAATCAAACACAGTAATTAGATCCACAGAGATCTTTACCATGACTATACTGAGTGTATAAAGCTGTCAGAAATCACAGTCATTCAGAAACATGCTGCTAAAGCTTATTCAGTCAGAAAATACGACAAAATGGGAAAAAAAAATTGTGCCAAGAGTCACAAATTAAAAACCAAGGCAAAAGAATATGACATTCTTTTATGTTTCAATCTTTCAATTAAAATATTGTCCTGTTTAAATTGAATCATAGAATCATAGGATTTAAGGGTTGGAATGGACCTTACAGCTCATCTAGTCCCAACCCCCTGCCCTGGGCAGGGACACCTCCTCACTAGATCAGGTTGCTCAAGGCTCATCCAGCCTGGATTGAACACTGCCGGGGTTGGGGCAGCCACAGCCTCCCTGGGCAACCTGGGACAGTGTCTCACCACCCTCACAGGGAAAAACTTTTTTCTAATATCTAACCTAAACTTCCCCTCCTTCAATTTGAATTCATTACCCCTTGTCCTATCACTGCAGTTTCTAACACAGAGTCCCTCTCTGGCTCCTTGTAGGTCCTTCAGATATTGAAAAGTTGCTCTGAGGTCTCCACAGTCTTCTCTTCTCCAGGCTGAACAGCCCCAACTCCCTCAGCCTGTCCTCACAGGGGAGGTGCTCCAGTCCTCTTCGCAATTTCGTGGCCTCCTCTGGACTATGTACATTTAATGAAAACAAGAGCATTTTTTTAAAGGAATTGGTGAACAAAGTGGAAGTTAGATTTAATATAATTAATTTTATTTTTCCTATTCTGTGCATTTAATGAAAACAAGAGCATTTTTAAAAGAAACCGGTGAACAAAGTGGAAGTTAGATTGAATATAATTAATTTTATTTTTCCTATTCTCTAAATAAAAAAGAACCTAAAATGCTAAAACTAAGTCTCATCTGGAATATCAACAGATGGCAGTATCCTCTGAAATTTTATTTGTGATCTGCAGATGGAGGTAGTCAAGCTCAGTGGGTGGGTTTGAAAACATCTTCATCTTTATTTGGAAATTGTAACATACTAGACACTAAATTAAGTGTTGGTTGAAGATTTTGGTTATGAAAGAAAACAAGATTCCCAAATTTGTATGAAACTTAAAGCTTCTAATTATTCCTGACTAGGAAGATCTAGAAGCATTTGTACTAAATGCATGTCTGTGTGATTTCTCACTTCTTGCAGAGCCTTCTGCATATGATCTTATCTTTGTGTCCTATTGCAGTTGTCCTCTTTCAGTTTTGACTTACATAGTATATTTCTTAGGTTCTTTTGAGAATTGTACCCATTTTTATCAGCCTCTTCAAAAGAGAAATTCACAGAGAAATGAGTCTAAAAATTCTTGTCAATTGTGCAGCATAAAACAAGTGAGTCTCACTGAACAAGTAAAATCAGCTAACCATCTTTATGTAACCAAAGGCAGGAAAGGGAAGAACCAACTCTTTAAATTATATTTTTCTTTAACTAAGTAATGGATTAGTAGGGTTCTTACCCAATCAAGAAACTATATTTCTAATCTACTACAGGGTGGGGTTTGTTTTAGTTTATCTACCATACCAGAAAGACACTTGCTTGCTTTAATTACATCTGAAGTCATGGCATCTCTGCTGCCTGCAGAGCTTTCAAGGACTGCCACTCTAATTTTCCAATTTATAGATGTGCCAAGAGAGTATTTATCTTTCTCTCTTCTCTAAATTCAGAACATTATCTGACTTTCATGCAGAGTGTACTTTGCTTTTAAACATGGCTGTTCTTCATGCTCACATGTTCATTTTCGGAATGCACTTCCACATAGCTCTGCAAGAAACTAATGGTAATGACAAGTAAACCTCAGGAAGATTCAGAGTTTAGTTCCAAGGTACACTTGAGCCTTACTTCATCTATGGAATAGTTGGAAGCTTTCAGACTACCATTTCTTTGGTTGGCTTTTAAAAATATTTTTCACCATTTTTCCCATTTCCTATTGTTTGCAAAGTATTAAGAATTTTCGAGCATCACAAATGCTTTTCTGTTTTCAAGAGTGAGGAGGTAGTGCTTAAATTCTGTCTTTTTGATATTCATGCAAACCATATATTTAGAAATAATCCTGTAGGCCTCTTGTAAGTGCCACAAAATGAGCTGTAATGCTGACAACCAGTGTAGAATTAGCAGTGGTGAAAATTGGCAGAATTAAGCTGCACAGAAGGGGGAGGAGGGACCATTAGAGACAGTTTTGCAGTTTGAGACCTGCAGGTTTCAGTTTTCTTTTTCCTTAATGGTAAAATGAAAGAAAGGAAAACATTGATTTCTTGCTAAGACATTCAACTCCAAAGCACTCCAGCCAGGCAATACAGCTATAAAGATGTGAAGTCAGGGTTTTTTGGTTTGTGGGGCTTTTTTGGGGGGTTGGGGTGTTTGTTAGTTTGTTTGTTTTCTGGTAATAGACATGAGTACATATTCAGGGTGTGGAGAGGCCTTCCTGAGGCAGCTGGTGTGAGAAACAGGGAGCCCTGAGCACAGTCAGCTCTGAGAGTGTGCTACTGAAATGAGAAAATTTTGCAGCTCTTCAGCCTGGTTGTGTTGTATTGTGTGAAAATGTGTATTGAAGGAATATTCACAATGCATTTGGTGGTTTTCATGTTTCCTTTGACTGTGAAAACAAATCTAGTTGGTGAGGGAGGGCCCTACTCCATCATGTGTGTGTTCCATGTAAGGATGCTGTCAGTTCTTATGAGCACAGCAAATAGTGGTCTCAGGCCCTCTGTTTCTCTTCCCCCCTCTGACTCCAGAGGAATGTGTACAGCAGAGAAAGAAGCTCATAATAAGGAAGTAGTCCTAAAAGGTGTTTGCTAAACACAAAAATTAGAAGAGAAAGAGTACACAATCAAATGTACTAATTTGTTTTTAAACCAGTATAGGCTAATTACACCTTTATGTCTGTAGCACTTACACAGGTATGTGTTCAACAGAATACACACATTGCTATAGCAATCATTTTGTCAAATGTTAAGTAAACTTTAAAAAAAAAGCAAGCCTTGTGATTTTTTTTCCCCCTATTGAGACTAGTAGCTCCAACCCACACACAGCTGTTCTAAAATAGCTAATAGTCTTCTGGCATATAGGCTTCACAGTCTGGCAGTAGCATCACTGCTGTCAGAGGTGATCTCTGCAGTGCTGGGTGACTCTGTGCTTCTCTGCAAGCACAGAGCAGGCAGAACACCTTCCTCCACCCATGCTGTTTTGCCACGTGCTAGGCACTCTTGCTCACATTGTGTGGCACTTGCCTGCCTGATTTCTGAGGATCAGAGCCTGTCCTCCCCACGTGCCTAAGATCTCTTTAAGCCTTGTGGGATAATTCACTTTTCCTTATGGTCCCTGTGAAAAGGGCGTTCTAGCCTGTCATTATATACAGTTATGGAAAAAGAACAGGTTTGTGAATTTATGGTTCAGGGATGAAAGTGTCATTTCTTTGGAAGGCTCATACTGCCTGGCTCAGCTGTTTACAAGGTGGGGCAGATGTTCAGGTTGATGCACTGCCTATGTTCCCTCGCAGAAGTGGAGAAAGCCTGATCAGATCCACAAGTGCTGTTCACCCATAGCCATTCCTGACATTGTTTCACCTGAAAGAGTGACTGCAGTGGGAAAGGATGGAAACTAATGCTTTGGCTGATATTTTCTCAGAACCTCATACTAGAGATATGAATTTTTTCCCCTGTTCTCCAACCAACAGTTTGCAGGGGCATACCTGACAAATGCTGTCCATAGAAAGGACCTCCTTTTTCACGGGAAATCTTACAACTCCATTTTATGAGTGCTCTCTTAAATTTTCATCTGTGAACAACATGTTTTTATAACCTTTATAACACATTGAGAGAAAAACACACTTTGGCTGTTTATAAGACCTTCTGGTGGACATACAACAGTAACAACACAGGAAACTATTTCCCTTTTTCAAATTCATGCATTTGCATGCAATTCTTTGGTTCTCCTGCATCACAGCCATTTTGAGATGTGTGAGTGTGATGGTATTTTAAGGAAGAAGTAGGAAGCTGCAGCATAAATCCTTTATATGATTCTGCCATTAATGGATCATGTCCAGAATCCTCCTTAATGTGATGATTACCCAGAAAACATTTGAGTACTTTTGCTCCCTTTGAAATAATAGCAGCCGTGTCAGCACTTGCTTGGTTGCAGCACCATTTTTGGCACTTTGATGTGCATGACTGTGACCATAATTTCACAACTTGATTCTGTATTTTTTGGGAGCTGATGGCTTTGTCTCACACAGAGGAAAGATCCTGAGAAGAGTTGCATTGACTTCAAAAAATGAAGTTCATATGTCTTACTTAGATGTAACTTGGACACCTGTCTCTCTCTTCTCCTGAAGGTTGCAGTCCCTGCTCCAGACTGCCAGAGCTGTGCATAGAGCAGCTGTTGCCTGGATCTTGCATCAATGTGTAATACCAACTTTGTCAGCATTCTGCAAGCCCTGAGAGTGCAGTGTGAAACCCAAAGGGATGATGCTCATAGCCAGGAATAGCTGCTGAGGAAAATTAGGGTTAAGGGCAAAGAGATATTGCTCTTGAACTGGGAAGACTGAAGAGAATGTAGATAGAAGGTCACAGAGACAGAAGAAAAGAAGTAGAAAGTTGTGTGTGTTTGGCTTCTGAAACTTCAATTTATGTTGTGACCTCCTGGCATGGAGATGGATAGTGGTTGAAGTGGGCGCAAGGCCAGAACAAGAACATACCTACCAGCTTTGACAGAAATATTGTATGTTTTGTGTGGGGATGATAGGGTTCTGTGGGCAAGAATTCATGTTCAGATATCTTGAACCTTTTAGGCATCTTGTAAGGATTGCTCTAAGATGTAATTTTAATATGGTGAGAATTAGAAAACTCTCAGTCTTATAATCTTCGTTATTGTCAATATTGTCTGAAGGTCAATCAGAAGAGGCAAAAGCTTTGCTTTATCTTGGCTTAGCCAGCCTGAAGTCTTGAATCTACTCAGGCAAAATACCATATATTTCAGAAAGGCAATCATTTCCCTTTAAAAGCTTTGATTATGAAGGCTGGTCTAATTTAAATGTGCCTAGGATTTGTGAAGGGACAAAAAAACCCCAACACCACTGCATCAGGCCCTCTGTGATTCATTTTATCAAGGAGATCATGCTGAATGGAATTTCAGCTGAGATTGTTGCATACCTGTCATGGTCACATACCTGTCCACAAGTACAGGCTGTTACTGTTGTCAACCTTGACCTGACGTGTTTGTGTTTGAGAGTGAAGCATGTTTGTTGTTGCTTGTTGCTGCTCAGGACATTTGAAGAGCCTTTATGGTAGATGATTTTTAAGATTTCTGTTTTTGCTTTAACAAGATGAACAAAAATATTCCTTCATCACCAAAGCAAAGACAGTTCAAGGATTTGATGACATTAGGCAGGACATTGAAGAGACCTTTGTGTTCTTTCCCAAATGGAATTTTTAAATTTATATGCTAATAATAGCATTTTTTCTCTGTAGTATTCTCAGATCTTCTTGTTTTGTTTTTGTCTCACAGTTGTATTGCAGGTTTGCTTTGTACTTAACATGACTGGCAGAATTTCAAATGTCATACTGAAGGCATTATCAGACAAGCTATTAGATGGGAAGTTGAGGACTTTGCACATGCATGCATATATAAATGGAGGCTAAAAGAAGAAAGCTGTCTGTATGAAAAGATGGATGCATTGTGCTTCAACTATTTATGTGTGAATGCAGCTTGCACTTGGTAAAGATTTCAAGTTGGCAGAGCTTTTATTCCTTTCACCACTATTCCCAATTATGATCATCAACCCCACAATAGGGCAATGCAGGAAAACCTTTTACATTTATCTTCTGAACTAACTCATGGACACTTAAAGCCTGTTTATGTGTACTATCCATTGTTATGCATAATTCTACAGGTGTTGTGGGTGCCTTACAGCATGAAACATTCCACACTGCTCAACTCCTGCATATGGAGTAGCTTTGAAAAGGGTAGACTGAATGTACACCACAGAACTGGGAAAAGTTCATGAGCAACGTTATATATTTTACCATGTAATTAGTGTAGTAATCTTTTCAGGTTTGTAACTTGTTTCAAAGCTCTCTGTTGGAGGAAAACAGTGTGTACTGGGAAATGGACTTGAAGATGACACAGAGAGAATCAGTTCTACATTTCAGTGAGCTAGTTGTCAGTTGTCTGCATTTCTTTAATGTTTGTCTAGGAAAGTTTTCCTTTTTTGTCATTAAAAAATAGCTATTCACCTGGTATTTCTTTTTAAAACCAGTGCCTGCATAATCTGTTGTGGATAGTGGACTCTGGCTTTCAGGCTAAAATATCCTTGGCTTGAGCAGCAATTATTATTCTTAGTACCTTGTCTATTTCCACACTGTGATGATGTCTTTGACATCTGGGATTGTTTCAGTGCTTGACTTCTTAGCTTCTAAGCTCTCAAGAATAATGTGGTTAAGAGCTGCTTCCTGATTCCATTGTCTTCATTGACTTGATTCAGTGGCAATGGATCAGGTTTTTCACATACAACATGCAAGAGTGAAATAAAGACCATTATTTATACTCCGTTAATGGAAGTCATTCTGAGACAAAATTTTCTTGAGGAGTTGATTGATAGACAAGGGAGAATTTGAAGAAAGTCAAATAGGAATCGCTAACAACCTGCTAAATGCAACCACAGCAGGTTTGCATATGTCTATAATACTCCAGTCTGCTATGAAAACATTTTGAAGACATCTTGCAGGTTATAAATTACTGTATGAGGTTAAAGTAATTAATTTTAAATTGAAATGTCACTGTTTATAAGCTGTCTTCTCCCAGTGTGATAGCAAATTTTGGAGAGCTGTTGGATTCCTAAATTACAGCCAACCAACACCATCCATGGTCTGCTGTGTGGGAGTTCTGAAGAGAGCAGAATCTGTGAATGCTGCTATGTAGAGAATTTGGGAATCCACATTTCCCATGCATTGGAGACTTTGTCTTACAACAATGAGTTATTAAAGAACTTGTGTACTGGAATAATATGAGTAGTTGTAGGAGAAAATTTCTATTAAATGTTTTTCATCAGATGTTTGTTCACAAGGCAGTTGTTGCTTTCATTTCCAGGCTACTGGAATCTTATTACAGAACAAAGAATCTTAAATGAAATCTTAATTTGAAAATCCTCTGCTTATCAACCAGTAATAAGTTCAGGGTGTCAGAGTTAAAATTTTAGAGATATTTTGCCAGAACTGGAAACTAAGTAAAGGAACTACATATCTTTTAAGTTAGCTCTGCAACACAAGCAGCATATAATGCTCAATATGTAAGAACTTTAGAACACGATAAGGTTTTGTAATGAAAAGCTTGTGCTAGTGTGGTTCATCAAGTTCCTTGAGGGATCTATTCTGACTCCCAAAAGCAGGTGTTGACAAAATGAAATAAATAAACACAATTAATCAAGATGTCTGGGTGTTGCTCTTCATTTTGATTAAAAGTGGTCTTTGGCATAAATGAATTTTGATTATTTACTTTAAAATTATATTATTGGTAACTGAACAAAATTAAAATATCTAAGGTAGATAAATGATTATAAATCTTACCAAACTAAACTTCACCTGTGATTTTGATAAATATTCATAAGCAGTTCAAATCAGTTGGCCTTGGTGAATGTTTACTGCTACTAAGTGTACTGAATCTTAGTTTATAACCTGGGCAGGTTTGGTCCTTGCTGGTTGCTCTGGAGAAAAAGGTGCAGATTCATCTGCCCTGTGTCTTGCATATTTCTTCCTTCTGAGAAGTCTGAAAGCTCAGGCTTCCCTTCTTTTTGTGAAGTTCTCCTTACTATCAGTTCCACAGTATTTGAGGGAAGGAAAAGTGTTTTGTAGATTATAAGGGCGAACTTCTAAAAAGATAAATCCCATTAAAGCTGTGCTTTTTTGTCCCTAAAACTGTGCAAGGAAACAAATTACACTCATCAATGGAAACGAGCAGGATAAGAGCAAGGCATTTCAATAGAGATGTGGAAAGAATCCTAATCCACAGTTTTAGATGTGTAAATGAAGAGATTTCCCTCTCTGGTGTCTCACTGTCTTCCATGGCATAAAAAAAAAACTTCTCCAAGGTGGTTCATAGCAGAAGCTTAACTTAGAACAGTAGCTGAGTAAACTTAGACCTGGAGATACTTCCAGTTATTAATTTTTTTCTTTAAAAAGATTTTGTAGTTACAGATCCTTAGAGAGATCATTCCAGTTTTGTCACACTTTACTAGAGGAAATTAAGAATGTTAATTATTAACTGCTTTTTGTGAGATTAGCAGAATGCAAATGTCAGATGTGGGTTTTTGCTTTTAAAGTACTTGGTTTTTTTCGGGTTTGTGTGTTTGTTTAAATGTCATGATAAACTCCTAAAGGACTCCGAGAGAACATACTCAGGTTTCATTCAGTTTGAAAATTCAAGCAGATTTCAAATGCTTGAAGGTCTTTACAGAACAGGAAGCTTCTGGATTCTTAAGGCTTTACCTGGATGTATATTTTGTCCTGCATTAGCTAGTTTGCAACATTTTAGCAGTAAATGCCTCTTTGTAGGGATTAAAGCTGAAAATTAATCTGGCTACCTGCACTATTCTGTAGATTCCCAGGGGAGGTTGATTATCTTTTTCATGCAATGTCTTAGTAATTCTGTACAAGTCCATCAAAATTCATGACAGTACACCTGAGAAATATTTATAGTTCTCATTTTCTTGGTAATGGCTTGTTATCATGTGGTAGTCTTCTTTTTTTCCCTGCCTGCTTCTTGAAATATATTTCTATGATACTGGGCTCTGTTGTTTCTTTCCTTTTTTGCCTCCTTCTTTTCTGATGCAGTGTAGTGAAAACAATGACAATTTTTATGAAATGTTTTATAGTGATTTCACCTGTTTTATTTTTACTGCTGAAATTCTAGAGCTTATCAAAGTGGTCAGCATTTCAGGTATTTAGACTGGTTTCTTAAAATGAGATTTCTGGGTTTGAGATGCAGAGTTTCTGGGATATGACGATCAGTTATTCCTCCTCTCCCATCTCCTCAAAACTTTAGCATTTCTGGTCCAGCTTCTATGAAGTAAAATTAGGGGTAGTAGAAGTGTCAAGGTTGCAGCATTCCTCAAGTTTTCCTCTACTTGTGTTTGCATTTTTACCAAGAGATCCAAATTAACGTGTGATGGATAATTCTGAGGGGTCCCAAACCAACCCCTTTTCTGTATTGGACTGATTTGGCATTCCTAATCTGCAAGAGTTTGCAGGATTAATATTCCCATTGTCTTTGCTTGGACATTCTCTCCATCCTCCCATCTTCTCCTGCTGTTTTCAGGATGCACTTCAGTTTCTGTGTGGCATTGGCAAGCTACCATTGCTAAGTGTAATGGGTTCAGGAATACAGTCATCAGGCATGATGAGAGGCCATTAGATACTTACAGGTTTTACATTCAGTGCACTTGGCAATTCAGCCTTTTGTGTTCTTACTTCTTTCACACAGGGTCTCCTTTCAAGCACTGCTTTGTATTGATTTATCTCAGCTTTCTCACCATCTGCTGCCAAATCAATTCCCCTGTTTCGTTTTATTTAATATCTATTATTTCTTTTACTTTAGGATCTGTATTTTGCTCACCTGTCATCTTGATTAACATATTTGAATTGTACTTGTGTATTTCTGAAGGCAGATGTTACTTAAGGATGCAGGATTGATTCAACAATCATGAGAGGTGGGGTTGATTTAATATTAGATCTTTGATATAAATTGCAGCATTGACAAGTTACAGAATGTCATGTAATCCCACAGTGGGCAGAAGGTGCTATTTTTTTCATTGCTTCCTTAATTTGCTGAAACTTTACCTGGCTTAGCATGAATCAGACAGAAACCTGCAGACCTGCCTTGCCTCTTCTGCCCATAATGTAAGAAAGACAAAGACTTCTTGATTGTACCACTGCTAATAAAAGTCATATATTTAACCTAACAACCTTGACTGTATCCTGTTAAGCCAGGGAACTGATATTTTTTGTCTGTTTTCTAGGCTGTAACTGACTGTTTACAGTTTCCTAAATGCCTGCAGGTTTTTTATACAATTTATAGTTCATAGAATTAGCCCTACAAGTTAATCATTGTTGGTGCTACTATAGCATTCTCTGAATGTTCTTGCTTATGTTAAGCAGCCAGTGTTGGCATTGATCTGAGTTAGAAGTTGTGTCCTGTAGTAAAGACTGTGATCTCTTTGATTAATGCGAATAGTTCATGGTATTAACAATAAATGCAACTGCAAGTTAATGACAAAGTTGCATTAATTTGTAAAATTCTGTTAAGATACACAATAATTTACAAAGTACATACTAAGCTGCAAGAGCTAAGACCTTTGGGTAAAAATTTAGAGGCATTGGGAGCATATGTTCTGTTACAGTACTAATTATACCTATAATTTTAGGTATAATTCGGTCTAATAAAACCATATACCTTGGTTTTCTTGAATGCAGGTTAGAATGCACATATCCCAGAGATACTCAAGGTGAATTAAAGATAAAAGTCTGTGTGAATTTTAATAGTAATTTTGTACAAGATCTGTTCTCATTATTCTTTATGAGCTTTACATACTTAGGCATTTCTACCTGTCTTTTTTCAGTGTTTCTATATGTTTATGTATTTTTAATGTCTTCTGGTTTAAATGTTTCAAATAATCTGTTTCATCATCACCTGTTACAGGAAAAGAATATGTGCTTGATTGAATTTAAATTATTTTAAGAGTCTACATCCTATAACCATCATTTCCTAAGACAGAATTTCTAACTTGTAGGAGATAGTAACTTTGAAGTTGACATTTCTTTTCTCCAGCAATGATTGCAACTGCAGATTCTGCATAAATGGCATATTACATGAAGTGAAAGTTTAATTACAAGGCGAAACCTAATTGAATATTTCTGTTTGATTAATAATAAAGAAGCAGGAACATCACACTTGATTTTAGACAAGCTAAAGAAAGGATGTTGAACTACTGCTGTCAGTGAATTACATGTGGTACAGCACTAAGATGTACATTATTTCACTGTGTTTCTGGAGGTTGAGCACGGGCTGTGACCTTGCTGCTCTAATTTCTGCTGTATGTGGCATTAAGAGCATAGACCAAGGCAGATAAGATAGAGGTCACAAGGCTTACTCCAGTCTCTCTCAGGTGGTTGTCGATACACTATCTTTGGTTTAGTGAAGGTGGCACTATTGCTTAAAGGAGCAACACAACAGCTTTATGTAACAAAGTGAAAACAAACTGAAATGGTAGAAAAGCAAAGTGTTGTCCTTTCCTCAAAGTACCTGAAGAATAAAAGACACAGCAATTTCAGAATCCACAGGTCTAATTCACATCTTACATAAAACAATGTGAATCCAAAATGACCACAGAGAGCTCGGTGAAATCAGCCCATGAGGAAGCACCAACAAGAAACAAGCTGATGAACAAAATTGTGATTTGGGTTTGGTTTTTTTTAAATATAATAGAATTACAGATTTTTAAAATTTATCTAAAATAAAATAAAATAAAATAAGACACAGCGTATTTTTCTTTTCCCGTTGGTCATTATGGATTACTGAAACCTGAGTGTGTTCTTTCAACCACAATGACATTCCCCATGCTTCCTTGCTGGGCTTTCTAACCAATAAACTACCAACTTCAGGGGAAGCTTCTGCTGCTGCCAGAGACATGTACTTCTTTCTGGGCAGACCATTCACAGTTCCCAGATGATTATTTTATCACTCAGCAAAGAGTCGATCCTGAACACACATTTAGTGAATGTACAGGTTTTTTACTGGCAAAGATACTTTACCTAATATTTGGATGCACAGGAATTAAAATACAAAATGCTTCTGAAAATTCAAATGGGTGTTATTTGAAAAACTGTGCCTAGTAGTTACTTCACTGAGCAAGGAGCTTAAAAGAACTTCCTCCTAACAAAACAGCTGTAACTGGAAGTTGTTGGTCTCAGGGTTTGCATGTTGTATAAGATGCAGATCTTCAAAAAGTGATGTGTTTTACAACCTTGTTATGGGATATTTTTTCAATACCTAAGATTAAATTGTCCTGGGTAACCAAACCCACTTTTAAGTGCTTTAGTTTTCCATAGAAATTTTCATTAACAGAATTCTCTAACTTATTACTTGGGGCTAACAGCTCACAGAGTTACTGATGTAGATGTGGTTTGATGGGATTACATCTTATACCCAGTACAGTCCTATATGCTCATTTTTTAGTCAATAAAAGTACTGTGAGGGGCAAACAGTGAGTGAGGTTCAATTTCAAACACTAAAAGAGGGACAAAAGAAACATGGGTTTGATTTTCAGTATATTATTCAGCTTCATAGGCTGTGCTTGTAAATGGATACTAGTTTTCCTACAAATTTAAGTGTTTCTGGAAATAACCATATTTAGCTGAGCATTAGCTCTGCTTGATATTTTGATAAATGAAACTGCCCTCCTGATGATGCTTTTGAATCTGCACCTTAGGAGACTCGTACTTGCTAGCATATCTGCACTATATCTAACCCACATATCTAACCCATACCTTTCTGCTGTAAAAATTGAAATAGAAGCCTCACAATTCATCTGAAATGTATGCCAGTACTCCCAGTGCATAAGAATAGCCTGATGGTGCTGTATGTGAAGGAGGAGAAGCTTCTGAACTTTTCAGTAGGGGTTTGAATGTATATTATGGCAAATAGATCATTTTAAATTAGTGTTCTCTACATTTAGGACAGAGTGTATTTTTACTCATGCATAAATTGCCTCTGAACACAATTCAAAAACGCAATCTTAGGCTTAGCAATGAACATTTCAAAAAAGTAAATTAATATCTTCATGGGAAAGAAATATAGTTTATTATAGAATCACCTACTATTGCCACTATAATTATGGCTTTGTCAGAATTTCTATGAAAACTATTTTTTTAGGGGGATTGGAGAAATATTCTTTCAGAATAAGATGTAATGGAGTGTGCAGCTTGGCAGGCAGTGTCTGAGCCCAAGGTCTGTCCTGCACTAAGTGCTCTGAATAGACAAGTTTGACTTTTCTCCTGTGAAAGGTCACACTTGAGTTGTGGGGAGATTCCCAGAGATGCTGACTTTTCTCTTTAAGTAGCCTTTTTACTATCTTAAGTGGGAACCATCATGCCTAGAATGCCTTTGGCTGAGGTCTTTTCTTGCTGACAGCATCAGTCCCTGGAATCCAGGTCATATTTGTTCTTGCAGGGCTGGCAGGGGCAGAGCAGGGGAAGGATTGGCCTCCCCTCACAACCTCCTCACATGAGAGTGACCCTAAACCAGAATCTGCTTACTGCAGGGGATGGCTGCTGCCTGCCAGGCCCCATTGCATGGCTTTGTTTCCAGCAAGCTCGGAGTCTTCAGCTAGGATCTTCTCACCTTTAAACCCCAGCACCTTTTAACAGAAAGCACCTCATATATATGGAGCTTTCTAGCTGGATTTTTGCACCCTGCATATGTTAAGGCACGTTCTCAGGTGTTTCCACGTCAAGAACCCAAATTTTGAGAGTGGCCCTGGGATTAGTCCTGAACAATACAGAAAAACATCTCTAGAAAATACTGGCTGTGTTCTGTAAATCTTCTTCATGAATGAGGGAAAAGTAAAGTTTCTCGTGGAAAGCATTTTAAGAGGTGAACATGAGCCAGCAGTGTGCTCAGGTGGCCAATGCTATCCTGGCTTGTATCAGAAATAGTGTGGCCAGCAGGACCAGGGCAGTGATTGTCTCCCTGTGCTCAGTTCTTGTGTCCTATCCTGGGCATCTCACTTTAAAAAGGACATTGAGGTGCTGGAGCATGTCCAGAGAAT
Source organism: Acanthisitta chloris (assembly GCF_000695815.1). Taxonomy (NCBI): domain Eukaryota; kingdom Metazoa; phylum Chordata; class Aves; order Passeriformes; family Acanthisittidae; genus Acanthisitta; species Acanthisitta chloris. Next base: position 45,862 of record NW_008689193.1, read on the forward strand.
GGCAACAGCTCTGGGGAAGGATCTGGAGCACAAGCTGAGAGAGCTTGGTGTGTTTAGCCTGGAGAAAAGGAGGCTCAGGGGGACCTTTTTGCCTGAAAGGAGGCTGTAGCCAGATGGGGGTTGGTCTCTTCTCCCAGGTAACAAGTGACAAGCCTCAAGTTTTGCCAGGGTATTTTTAGATTGGATATTGGGAAAAAATTTCTTCACCAAAGGGTTGTCGAGTATTGGAACAGACTGCCCAGGGAAGTGGTTGAGTCAACATTCCTGGAAGGATTTAAAAAACATGTAGGTGCAGCTCTTAGGGACATGGTTTAGTGTTGGACTTGGCAGTGCTGGGTTAATGGTTGGACTTGATGATCTTAGAGGTCTTTTTCAGCCTATATGATTTGGTGATCCTGTAATTTCTTTGCTTTCCTTACAATAAACTAAAGATAGCAAACCTGAAATTAGCTACTTAGTGCTGTTCATAGCTTTAAAACCCACAAACTGTTGCTGTATCCACTGGCACAGGAAAGATATGTAATTCAGTGTAAATATTTTCCTCCACACTAGTGCACAGAGATTAAAAGTCTAAGAGTTGATACTGTAAATTACAAAAATAAATTTAATTCAGATTTCCAAGTTAGTTATTAGCCCTAGAGACCTATATAAGTTTGAGAGGAAATTTTAATATATTAAGGGGATACTATTTTATCACACTGACTTTCTGCATTAAAATGGTGACTGAATTTTCATCTCTTCTTCAGCTGGCAGTCTTAACTTTGTTGCCTGTAACTGCCTGAACCTAAACATGAGGAACCAAGATAAAATGAAAATTAACAAAAAATGAAATTATGAAAGGATAGGGCATAGAAATAAGAATGCTATGATGTAGAAAAAAAATTCAGAGACTGTAAAAAATTTAAACAGTGATGTTAATTTCCAAGTCATGTAGTTTAGTTGAACTTATAATAAGGCAATCAGCTTGCAGCACCTTGGCACAATCATCATGATGCATATTTGGTTCTAACCACAATACTAATGTGAGTGGCTAAGGTGATAGAGAAGGTTGCCTTCAGAGTCTTTTCTCATGGTTTCCTAAAGACTTCAAAACAGTGATTTTAAGTAAACAGCATACCATAGCTACATTATTGTCTGAGGAGTCTCATCCTGGTATTGCAGGCAAGATGCATGTCCCACTCAGTCCCTCCATATCTGTCTGTGTTCCCTGTGGTGCTGTGGGCAGGCACATGGGCTGCAGGTCCTGTCCCAGAGGTTACATCCACAAAGCCCATGGCAAAGCCTAGAGTTCCCAACAATGCAGCATCTGGAAGAGTGTCTTGGGAAAAGGAATCCATGTTAGCATACAGCAAGGTAGCAGGGAGACCATGGAAGATGTAGAGCTCATTTGAGTGCAAACATACTCCATCCTGCCCTGGGGTCAGAGGGTTAGGGCAGGCAGAAAATGCCACTTGTGCTTTTGTGAGCTTTGATTCAGGGAGTGAAGAAAGAGGAATTAAAATTCTTCCACACCTCTATCAGAGATCATTAGGCATCCGCTAGCCCAATGAAGCAGTTCTTTCTTTCAGAACTAAATGTAAAGTTATGAAGACATTCAGAAGTACAATTTTCCTCCTCAAGTGATAATAGCATTTGAATGTTACCAAAGAGAGTGCTAATGAGTGATTAAAAATGGGCATAATTTAGTTTATAAAAGTCCTACTCACTCTCCACAGTTTTCAGCATGTGTTTATATATTAGTAAAGCTTAATGAGATCATGAGGAAAGGATTTTAACTCGGAGGAAGAGAAATCCTAGGGAGGATTTTTCAAAACAGATATGAATGTATTTACTTTATTTTAGTGATTACCTGAACAAGACAGGATTCATTGATGCTGTAACCCTGTCTATAGAAGGAAGATGGACTGACTCTAGATTATGACACTGACTTGATGGTTTTCTTAAAGGGATGTTCAAAATCATACAGAAATTATGGGTGTGTTGTGTCAGTCATGGAGTAATGTCTACTATTAGCATGAGGTTGGCAGGAGCTCAAAATATATGATTATAATGGTCACGTTTGGCCTTAACAATAGAAAAATATAATACTGTTCTCTGTATTCATATCTGGTACAGAAACTCTTAATTTCTGATCTCTGTTTACTCTTCAAAAATGCCAGAAACCAGATAACTTTTTCAATTCTGTTTATTGCCTGTGAAGAAGTTGTTTTCTAACCCTTTAGCAGTATGTCTTGAGGTCACAAATAATCAGTTTGTACAGTTTAGCATTACCCATAATCCTTAAATTACACTCACACTAACTAAAATCACTGAAAGAGGCTTTTGTGAATACAGGAGGGCACTGCTCTGTCAAATGGCATTGCAATTCCTGAAGGAAACACTTGGGAGAGAAAATGTGTCCTGTAAATGGCCAATGACACCTCCCCGTTCTGTATATCTTGAGGAATATGTTTATCCTCTAGTAATGCCAACTAAATAAGCAGAATTAGTAGCTAATTAAGAGACTATTAGGTATGAATAAGGCTGCCATAACCTGAATTTGTAGCAGGATAAATGGAAGACAGAAAATGTTAGTTGAAAAATGTAACATTAACATTTCTAGGGCTAATACTTGAGTGTTCAACAGCTTGTATTCTCTTTTGTCATAGATTAACTCAAGACTGATACCATACCTGAATAACAGCATTTTATACTCACTTTTATGAGGCAAAATGTCTTTTGTAATTCAGCCCTAACTTACAATGTGATCAGAATATATTATGAATATAGCTTTAATTTCTTCATACTTCACTTTGCTTCAAATTTATTTGAAATAACAAAGCAGTGCCAGAATCCCACACTGTCTGTCATAGTAACCACAAACCAGTGTAAGAGATATGTAAAGTGAGCCTTTAAAAAGTGGAATAAAGGCTAACAAAAATGCAGCAATGCTTTTAAAAATGTTGCAAATACAGGAAAAATCCCACATTTTTTAAAATACGAAATAAGTGATTTTTGTTTTCTTTACATGTTCTGACAGATTATTAGACTAAAAGTGAATCATCCAGAGCTTCAGTCATGCATGTGAGCCAAATAAGTTTTGTAGTACTACTAGGATGAGAAAAAGCTGAAAGTATTTTAATGTAACATTTCCCAACATTTTCCTGATTTTCAAATTAGCTCAGATCACTGAAACATTACCATGACCTTATTAGTATTAACATTTACGTATAAAACTGAGTAAAAATTTGAACAGGAAAAATAGGATGTTTGGGCAGCTCACAGAATACACAGGAAGCAGACTTTTCTCAAAATAACTTTAACCCAGATTCCTTTTTGATCCCAGGTGTGCCACTGAAAATACTCACACAGGAGGTTTTGTGCTGCTCTGGGGATGTGTAGAGAAGTGTACCTGGTAAAACATAGAATGTGCCAGATAGATGCTGTTGCTTTTCTCCATTTCTGCTTCAGGGAAGAGTCAGGTCATACCTGACAGTAAATTCTTAGTAAAATTGTGTAATTCTCTTCTTCCAGGAATGCATCATTGAATTTAAGGTATTTACTTCACAGCAAAGGCAAAGAATCACCTTAGACATGGTTATCACGGTAATACTTTAAAACACAGAATGATGTTTGCATTTTTTGCATATTCCTTTCATCTTCTGCAGAATGGGGTATATCCTATATATACCTACCTAAGGCAATTCCACCTTTCTCTTTGATTTCCTAAGATCATAAGAAGAGACCGTTTTATCTGATGTGGTTTAGTGAGTATGGTGTCATCAAAGTTGAAGCTTCAATTTCAGTTTCTCTGCATTTACTAATATTTCACTCTTAAGAGACAGAACATTATATATATATATATTGAGTTTTCCTATTCTTCTTTCTTTTTTATAACTTCATATTATTGTCAGATGTGCTCAAAAACAATGGAAGCTTTTAAAAAGAAATTAAATCACTTTAGTGAATGTACAGTTTGTAGCAGATGGAATCCAATGTAGGACTGCAGAACATGTGAGCAGTGTATGCATATGTGTATATAGGGACCTCTGCTCTCTCCACAATGCCCTTTCCTTGAGAAGAGAATTCATAAATATAGTTCCTTCTGTCCTCTGTGGAAAAAAGGATGAGTTTCTCATTCTAACCCAGGCAGATTTGGATTCTCATTTTCTTAAGCTCAGAGCCATGTGCAGGCTTTTAACAGGGATTCAGCTAACCCCCAGGAGCCAGTGCTGCTGCTTTGAGCAGTGTCTTGCTGCTGTGCCACATGCTGTCGCCTGTCCCCCTCCTCCTTCCCTGCTGCAGCAAGAGTTTCCAGAACTGCTTTTGTTTGATAATGAGGAAAAGGAAATTCAGTTCATTTTGCTGGGAGGACCTGTATTGAAAGAAAGGTCAATGAAAATACTAATGTTCCAGGTCTGCCAGTCCTAAGCATGTAAAGAAGTGTTTCAGAAGGTATCAGCAAACTGTAGCTACAGGCAAATATTATATAAAGCAACTTCTACACCTCTGTAAATATTTACATATGTTTGAAATTAAGTTGTTCTTCACAATGAAGAATAAGTAGTCAACATAGCTGCTTTGCTTGGCTTTGCTTTACTTTGCTTTTTAAGTTTGAGGGCTCTTCTAATTTGTAATCAGATGCAAATTGTTTCTTGTGTCGGTGTAAACCCATAGACCTTATCCTGTTGTTAGAGCATTTTCTCTACTTCCCTTTCAGCTCTTTGTACAGAGCTTCACACTCTGAGTGGATTTAATTCTGGAAAGTTATCAACTTTATTGCATAACTGTGGGATATGCTTCTCTAAATGTCAGGTATTATCAGAGCACAGCACATTTAGAAGAACTCAGACTGTATAACCTCAAGGTTATATGTATTTAAATCTGACTTCATTACATTTTATACAAGAGAGAATATCTCTATCTGAAATGGTCCATGAGGTTTTTTTCTCCCATTAGTTGTCATACTTTAAAATCAGTAGGAAAAAACCTCAAAAGCAGAGTCATGTGGGTCAGAGATGCATGAAGCATCGACATTTTGAGGTTGTATATGTTTGCTTAACAGTGAGATACAATACTCTGTTATTCATTGTGCCAAAAAATACCACTTCAAGAGCAAACTAACTTACTCTCTGGTGAGGACTGACAAAGGATTTAGTTATTTTTTAATATAAAGCCTTCTCATTTAGTATTATAAGTTGCCAGGCTTGAAAGTCAATTTGCATAGAAAGATGTCCCTATGAGTCTGGTTTAGAATTCTGTTGATCTTAGAAATGTTCCCAGAGTGACTCGGGAAGCTCTCCTGAGGTTGTCTGTGAAAGCAGGGAGAGCTGAACTCAAAACTGGCTGGAGGAGGCATGTCTGAAGCACCTCCCTGGTGCCCAGACTCATCACTGACTGAGCTGCTCCCGCTGTGGTCTCAGCTGAGGGCCCTGTTGTGCCTGCCCTCCCTTTCT
>NW_008689193.1:51330-128022 GCF_000695815.1 Acanthisitta chloris
GGTGTGTGAGCTGTGGTCTTTGGGGTGGGCAGATCTCTGGTGCAGTGCGTCTTCAGATCTCAGTGGGCAGGGAGAGAGTGTTTGCTGGAGGCAGGAGGAAACACACCTTCCTGCACACTCAGGTTCCTGTGGCAGCTGGCAGGCATGGCTCCAGGGTTGCCAGCTGCTGGAGCAGCATCTGAAAGGGATTGCTGGGGCATGGCATGTGTAGGTGCAGTGCACAGTGGTCTGAGGGTGTTCAAAAGAGGAGAGTCAAGAGTTCAGCTGTTGGGGATATCAGCTGTAATTTATGTGTGATAGCAGAGCAATTTAGCACCTGTTTCAAAACTGTGAATTATTTTTTTTCTGTGTGTGAGGAATTTTAATGGTAAAAAGACACCTCTAGGAGTAGTCAATAACTGAGTTTCTTCCGGTGATTCTTTTTCCCCCAGGGCTGTAATATTGGGTTGTAGCCTAAATTTTGCCTATGATTCACTTTGCAAACCTGAGTTCTGTTTACACCTGGCTCTTAAATGATTCTGATAAAAGCATTCTGTATTCACATACGATTCCAGCTGAAATTAATTGATCTCATGATGCAGTTAACTTCAGTGACTTTCATATGAATCTGGACGCACAGGTGCTTAGCTGAGCCAGAGAACATGGAGCACAGTTGCTTTAAGCTGCTTGACTGGTCTATAGTTGTAGAGCAATAGGTGATTCTGTTACCCCCTTTTTCTTTTTTTTTTTTCTTTTTTTTTTTTTTTTTTTTTTCCTTTTTTTTTTTTTTTTTTTTTTTTTTTTTGGATTTTTTTTCCCAGTTTATTGGAGCGCTAGCTAGAAATCAGACTGTTTCCTGTTTCCATATATGATCTCTTTTGTTTGTTCTTGCATGGGCCTGGATGAAAGTCTGGAGAAAATGTATGACCCAAAAAAAGAAACAAATGCCTTTTGCTGAACTTCGTACAGAAAGGGATTTATGGGAGAAAGCAGAGAAAATCAGTCAAATAGCATAACCAGGGGTGTGAAAGCTGTATATGAATTGCACTGCTGATGCTGGTTCTCTAGCCAGGGTGGAGGATGCTTAGGAGAGCACCTTAGCTCCCCACCTGGGACCATGACTGACTCTGCCACATTGCACACTGTAAGTATGAGACAGGAACAACAACAAAGGGAGTTGTTCACTTGGGTTTTGTGTCAATGTGTAGTTATAGTATGGTTAGGACATACAGGACCATGTTTCTGGGATGTTCTCTTGGGGTGACTGAGTGAAGGTAAAAAGTTATTAGAAAGTCCTTCAGTAAGGAAAGGAAAACTGAGGGAAAAGTCAATCTGTGTTTTGGAGAGAGAAGGAACTGCTTACTGCAGTGAAGGCTGAAGTGTTGTCTCTTTTGTTCTAGTGTTCAAAAGCAAGATTAGCCACGACCTGGCTAAGGGAACAAATGTTTAGCTTAAGATAGTGAAAGAAATGATAAGAATTGCCCTCCTGGCCCTGTTAAAAATTGCTGTAGGGAAGTACCTGAGGTAAAGCATTTGTGACGATTTGTAATCTATGAAGACATATGGAAGGTAGGCAAGAGCCATAAAGGACAAAGAGTGCTCTTCCCCCAAAAGAAAGCAAAAAGGAGGTGCTGAGTAATTTTGGTGGAGAAATGGAGGAAGTCTGATTTTTAATGGAGCAGTTTAACTGCTTGAAAATACCAAGAACTTAACAAAGAGTAGGCAACTTTCAAGATCCATCTGTAAAGTTCAAATTAAGACAAGTCAGTTTAATTTCTCTGCAATTATACAAAATGTCTGGTGAGTAGGTAAGGAGTGAGTGGCCATGGTGGTGTCACCAGGGAGCTGAGGAAACGTGGTGTAAATGGGACCACTGTAGTTAAATGCAGATTGCAGTCTTGTGCTTGGAAAGATTATTTAGATTAAGAAAGAACTGGGTTTTCTTAGCCTGAGCTGGGGATACAAATCTTCCAATATGTAGAAGATTCCTGTGTATAGTGAGATGATGACCTTTTTTTGTTTATATGCTCTTATGGTAGGAGATTAGGATTAGGTAGATTAATTTTTAGCCAAAGAGATATTGGTTGGAATGAAGAGAAACATTTCTCAATCTTAAAAGAGTTTAAAAATAAATTTCTTAGCAAGTTTGTAGAGTTTCCACCCTAAGAGTTTTTGTAGGCTGATTAAATCAATATGTTCTCTATGCTTTAGTGGGAGCTCATTCTGTTTTATGGTTAGACTATGGTTCTCAGTCACATTTTTCTACCATTTCTCCATCAGGCATTGATATTTTGGATACTAAATCCCATACTGCTTAGTATTGCAGTCCTCTACTTTGTTTCACTGCAGAGCATAATCCAATAACAGAGAAAGTCTATTTACACACATCTTTGAGACTTAACAAATTCCCTTTTCCTATTGATTGCAAAACCTGTTTCAATTGCGTTAAGTATGACCAGAATGTTGATCAACGCTTCTGCATTATCAGGAAGGGCAGAAAAAATCCTATTTCTTTACTATACTGAGCTCTCTTCTTGCAATAAGATGTTATAAAATCACATATTAAGCCAAATCTGATACAGTGTGGAAGAAAATCACATCATGATTGGGAAAGCCAGGTAAATAAGAGGAATAAAAAAATGCCAAAAGAAGTAACTCAGATCATGAAATAAGCACTGTTTGCCTTCATATAAATGGAAAACTGAAGTTAAAGCTACTATTCTGTAATGACAGTTCTTAAATTTATTGGTAGACACCTACTGGAAAAGCCCTACCTGGAAAGTAACGTAATTTGCTATATTGATAGAATATAGAATTACAATTAGTTGGTCTTAGTTCTGTCATAGTTTTTATTCCTCAAAAATATTTAAAGTCAATGAAGCTGCACATGAAAAGTCCACTGAAGAATGTCAATTTTCAGGCATGCTTTACTTTTTAAATTTTTTTCAGAAAGGGTGGTTTTGACAGTTTGCATGCAGCAATCTAGTACAAAGAATGAATTGCGTGCTAATTTAATTAGACATAGAATCATTTGTCAATTAGAAAGTTGCAGTTAGCTTGTAACTTCCTGCTAAAACACTGTATAAAGAGCACTGTACACTCAAACCACAATGCCTTGATGGAATATAATGCACCACTTTGCTGTGCGATGAATACCTTTGAGAAGATGTTAAAGAATTAAATGTGTTATTATCAGTATGGAATAAAATAGATAAGCTTGCTAGATACAGTCTTGCTCTACAAAGCATTAGAGTGTCTTTATCCCATCTTTGTATTTTGGAGTTACAGTCTCCAGATGGGTAATTGCTGAAGAAGTTCTGTGGTCAGATTAGCTGCAGTGGCCACAATGGGAAGAGTAGGGAATTTTAGTGTTACATGTTACAGCTAATGATGGTCTAGTCAAGATTATTCGGCTAGGAGTGATGCCAGAAATGCAAATGGAACTTTAAAAGGGTCTGCTTGGGAATACTGGAAAATGCAAGTTCTCCTAGATAAAAGTAGTAATAGGCTCCTGGGTTTGAGTCCAGTTAGATCAGCTCTACCAGAATAATGCATACGTAAATAAAGCAGTCTTCTGTAGGAAGCTCCATTAGTTAATAATGGGGATGGATGATGAGAGAGTTAAAATTTCTTCTACCAAAGCATATCGTTAGCTGCCTGACTAACTGTGCCTGTTTCTGAAGTGCTGATAGAGAAGTGTCTGCTAACAGAAAGAACTCAGCAGCATTTGGTTACACATGTTCTAGCTGTCAGGTGGCCTAATTCGAAAAAAAATAATCTGAACTAGAATGAAGTTCTTAATAGACCCTTATAAATTCCTGACCCACTAAATGAGCATGCAATTGATCATATAGCTTGCACCCTTGTATAAAACAGCACCAGGCCACAGAGATCTGTATGTGTCCTGTATTACTTTAGTAGTGCTGTGCTTGTAGGGTGCACTGCTCCTACAGTTTATCATTCTTAATATTGAAAGAGAGAAGAGGAAATTATCATCTTTTTAACAAGTACTAATTCTGAGGGTCACATTTAGTGTCATTCCCAAAGCATTCACGTGTAGTCCATATATGTCTATGCTCATTTAATATTAGCTGAAATGGGAATGGTGCATTGTTAAGGTCAGACTCTTATGAAATATTTATTTGTTAAATGGGAACCTGAGCTCTACAGGTGAAATAGATGCCTGAAATGGCTCTTTATGTTTCTGAGGATATCTGTGCTCTTTACTGCTGAGCACTGTAAATTTTGTTACTGAATTTAATCAGACAAGGTCCAGACTTTAGAGTGTCAAACCAGTTACACCAATCAGACTTGGGCCACAGAGCAAGATGGAGAATACATCTGCACCATAAAAGAGGGTGCATTTACTATGAAGCCTTTCTTCTCACCATTTACAAAGCTTTGCTGATAGCATTAATCCACCACATGGTTCTTTGAAAGAAACCTTGATCAACATACATGTTTCTGTGTTTTTGTTTTTGTGGGGTTTTCTTGAGGTTTTGTTGTTTTTTTTAAAAAAAACACGTCAGCTTCCTTATCGAATATATAGATCTTACAAGTACAATTTAATTAAAGGGTTTTGAGAAAGAACCATTCAAACTGCTGCACTGTTATTAGGAACAGAGATTCTGTAATGACTTTGCTAAACATGATAAATTTCTGTAACGGAAGAGAATATTTTAGGGAACTTGATGTGCAAGGTACAGATCATCAATGGAGCATCAATGGATGTTCTCCATCTTGAGAATGTGGCCTGTTGGGCTTTTCTTATGACAAATAAACCATGCTTTTAAAAAAGAAAAGACAAAAATATGTTAAAAGAGGATATAGATGTTCAAAATGGACATAGTTCAAAGCGTTCAGAGGTTTGAAAACATTACAGCAACGGAGAATCTCTCCAGCGGATTTTAATAAAATAGCTGCTGCTAATAAGCTTAATTTGATTAAAGTCATATTATTTTTAAAAGAACACAAATGTGAATTTTACTAGGTAGTTCCTCATATTAAAAGTGCTTAAACATTTTTATAACACCTACTACTGAAATTAAAATAATAATTGATCTGTTTTTACTCATTATGTGCATTATCATTTTAGGTTTAATCATTTAATTCTGCACACCGAATTACAAGGAAGATGAATTAAATGTCATATAAGTGGTTATATTATGGAATTTGCACCACTTGAGTATGTGAGAGGAATATAAGCACTTTGTATCAGGTGTTTGATGTAAAATCACTTAATTTCTTTGTTTTGATTAGGATGGGTTTAGTGCATGTGAAAGGGTAATGGTAACAATTTCTGAGGGCTTAAGTGTCAGATTTACAGAGGTGTTTGAATGCCTAAAGGTGCAGCTCCAGAGATGATCCTTAAGAATCATGCTAGAGGTATGCATCTCATTGACTTATTGATGTCTCGTTGACTTCATCTGACACCTAAATTCATCTGTCTTTAGAAAGTTTAGAATTCTATTCCCCACATAAGTTTTATGTAGAAAAAGCATTGAAAATTATGTCAAATATGGCCACAAGAGAGTCCTGGTATTATTGCTGTACCTGCTAGAGCTGCAGTATAGAATTATCTGTTGAAGTTATAACCTACCTCCTTGGGTTGTTGGCTACTTAGTTCATTTCCATGAACAACTAATTCTTTGGGGTTTCATTGTGCAAATAACTGAAAATCTGCAGTTCTCACTTCGTGCTTATAAATATATACATACGTATATATATATGTATATATGTGACATACTGTGAGTATATATGTAAATTTAATAGTAGTGCATTTTTTAATTTACTAATTAGTTTTTTTCTGCATACAAATCACACATTAATGAACTAACCAAAGTTTACAGAGATCATGAGAAAACATGATGTTATTGGTACTTGCTTGGCTGATGACTGATGGGCAAGATTATGAGCATAATTGCTGCAGCTTTTACTCAGAGATTATTAGAAAAATGTGTTTAAAGAGTAACCATTGATGCAGCTTTGTACTTGAAATAGCAACCTCAGATTGCATCTCATAGTAAAAGCTGTTCTGCAACAGCTTGAAAACAGTAGCTGCTCACTGTGGACATGCCTAGCAACCACCATCAGCCACAGTCCGTTCATAAGCATGATGCACTGCCTTGTAAATCCTGTTTGCACAGATTATCAGAACAGGGCTTTAATGAAATGCTTGGAACTGGTATCTCTGCACGGAAATAGGGAAACTAGTGAGTTGACAGATGGGGAATCTATAAATACGATCAACAAAATTATGAAATATTGAAAGACTCGGAGGCAAGGTCTACCATCATAACGAAATTAATTCTCAGGGGAGTCATATTAACACAAGCAATACCATCTGTACTATCAGTTATGCAGAAATATCTATGACCCATACTTTTGGTATGTTCTGTACCAACCAACAGATGAATTAAGTATAGGCAGTTTTTCTATTCTGCTGAATTCATTCTCGAAGTTGAAGTTGCCTTTCTCTGCTTTGAAAAGGCAGTAAGGGAAGATGGTGAATGGCATAGTCACCAGTGCCTTTTTTATTGTCTTACCAAAAGCAGTGTCAAACAGAAAACAAACCATACTGCATTTTATTAGATAACACAAGAGGAACCAAGAGACGTGTTACATGAAGGTAAAAGGAAGATGTCATGAAGAAATTTTGCCAGTACCTCTTGCTATGTACACCATTAATGGTGATCTCATGTGGGAGTAATTAAAAAAAAAAACAAAAACCAAAAAAATGTTATGTTGCCATACCTTAATGAGTTAATATCTGATGCAGTTTAACAAGTGATCTAATATGTTCTGTGACTGTACAATCAGTGCAGAAAATAGTTCTCTGGGAAGTATTCTACATCAGGAATAAAAGTAGTAGTAATTGTTTATATATGGTAGGTAATTATTTTTAAAATAGAATAAATGCTTCATAAGAACATTTCACGAAGGAAAAGGATCAACGCAAATTTTAAAAAAAGAAACCACTAAATTGAAAGAACCCCCAAACCACCTCCACTCTGCAACTCACTTCCCCTCACAAAATAGAGAAATAAGGCAGTGAAGTGTCAAGCTGGCTCCTTGATCATTGGAATCTGAAATTGCTACTTCTCATTGAAGCAGGGACAAGTAACCTTCATGGAAAGCCCATGTCTTTCTATTAATATAAAATTGCTTAACCTGAAGAAAAAGGGTCAGCCTGACCCAAGTCATTGCTTAAAAAATGCTAAGACAGAGTTTCCTTTCTGCACTCCACTGCAACGGCATAATTGTATCTACCATGCAAGGGGATATAAATGGGGAGAGATGGCACTGTTTGACTTTTTAGGAAGTAATACATAATGCTGTAGTTGAAAACTTTGTCCTGGAGCAAATGTCCAAAGACAAAAAAAGGACTGTGTGTTTTAAAAACATTTTAACCATCCTGTCTCACAATCCTCTTCTTGTAGCCCACTGTATGGGAGGGTTGTCTTCTGTCTATGTTATGCATGAGGAACCCAACTCATCTTTCTCAGAAGAGGCATTGGCTGCATTTCTGGCTCCTTGATTGCAAAAAAATTGGCTGACTGTCTCTTCTCTGACTAGGCCAACAGGTCAGTCAGGAAAGCAGATAAGTCTGCTGGTATTTGCATCTCTCAACAGTGTTGAAAGGAGAAGTGTTGAATAAGTGAATTCCTGTAAATGAGAGTTAGCGGTTACTTTGGTACAGATAGAATGAAAGATCTTTTAAAATACATACATAGAGTTGAAATACCTTGAAGTAGATGGCAAAGACTAGACCTTTATGTAACTGTCCCAGAGAAATGTTTTAAGCACATCTTTGCAAAGCTTTCTTTGTTGCACATCATGCTTTAAACCAAGCTTCCATCTCAGGCTCTGAAGAACACTGATAGTGTGACAGACCTAACAGATCAAATGGTTGGGTCCACTTTTTAGATAAATATTAAGATGTGCCCCTCTATTATCCAATTTTTCTCTTCTTTTGAAGTAAGGACAAGTCTTTTTGGGTATTTGAGCATGAAAGATGGTTAGCCTGGGGTCTTAGGCAATAAATTAATGTTTCAGTGAAGGCAGTCAACCACCTGCACAAATTTAGCCTTTATAGTTCTATTTATTGTCTGCAAATATAGCACCAGATTAGGTGTTTCCTGGAGAGACGAGTTTGGTGTGAGGTATTCAACACTTTGTTATAGCTTCTTTGAGATCACCATGAAGTACTCCCTTGTACTAAATGAATAGCTCTCTTATCATGACCTTTTAATCACTTCGTCATGAAGAGGTCTTTTGCTTGCTGCAGGAGTCTACTTCGTGTTACCCCCATCAAAGGGACTATAATATCATAAAATGGCCACAACAGAGACTAACACAGAAATATGATACAATAAAAGAAAATTAGTGAAGGTAGGCCTAGTTGACTAAAGCAGCATCATGGCTTGCTAATGGCGTGCTGGAATGGATAACTAGCTGTGAGCTCAATTGTTGGAAATTGCACATAGAGGTGATATTTTGCTCAGTTTTGTAACAAGGTAGTGGAACAGAAGGGGAACAGTATAAGCCAGTTAGCAGGATCAGCAGCACCAAAGAAATCATGGCGATAAGGGAGATGAATAGGGCATGACCAAAAAGGAAGCTTGAAACTAAAGATGAAATTTAGCCATAGTGATACTTGTTGAACTTACTTCTATGGACAGAATTTTATTTTTATGATGTCTTTAAAATAGCTATAGTTTATTGAAGACACCAGAGTTCCCACTGTAGTGCAGAAGTGATGTGAGAAGAGGAGAAATCTAAACTGCAGTGTTCAAATTATGTGAAGAGTTTAAATAGGGTTTCTAGAGGGATGGAGTCGTGGCTATGTTTGCTGCCTGGAGTCATAAAGATTGGATTGCAGTACAAGAGTGTTTTAAACACAATGAATTTCAAAAGCAGTTGCGAAAACTTTTCATAGCTCAACTTACAGGCAGATAAATACTCAAAGTCAAGACATACAAATAGTCATTTTCTCAAAAAAACTCTGTAAGAAGACTAAATAAGGAATTTGATACTATGGAAGAAACTCCCAGTAGCATACAAAAAATTCCCTGGACTCTCTAACACCTGGAGATACCATTAAAGGTGCCTTCATATGACTATGGGAGTCTAATGGAGAAGAGGTCTTATCATATGAGAAACACCCACTGCGTTCCTGCTTTTCCATGTCCATGTCCACACTAAGGGGATGGTAACTAAGGTAGTGAAAGGCAGGTGGTTCATGTATTCCAGCACTGAACTGTCAGATGCCTTAGACAATGTCTTGCCTTTTTCACTCATGTCTTCGGTCCTCTGAAAGAGGAAGGCTCTATGCACCAGTGTATTCTGCATGAGTTTCTTTCAGCAGTGCCACGAGCCTGTGTTTTCCAGCCACCATGCCCACACACTGCAGGTCTGCTTACTGCTTTCCTTCCCTGCTGCCTCATCTCTTTTGATCTGATTCTCTTCATTTCCAGCCCTTTAAGGGATCCAGCTCTGTTTTGTGCTGGACATGTTCTTTCCTTTTATTATTTCTCTTTTTTTCCTATCCTGATATTTTTAGTCTATCTTTTTGTCTACCTTCTCTCATCTTGCATGCTTGCTGGTTTACCCATCTGCTTCCCTCAGCCCAGTTTTCTTTTCCATTTTTCCTTTGCATTTCTTTAGACCCACAGGCCATTTCTCTCATTGCTTCTCCTTTTTCCAGCTCCACAGGGTCTTTTCATCTCCTTATGTCATTTGTAAGCAAGCAGCAGAGGAGTATCCAGTATCTGCTTTCTAACTGCTGCCTCAGTGAGTCAGATTTATCTGGAAAAAGAGATATCAAGACTATTGTCTTTACCTCAAAATTGACCCATTGTGTGCCTTGATTTTCTTTTGTATGCTCATCATTTCAGGGCATGTTCAGTTCTGTTCAGTTTTGTGCTCAGGACCTGGACATTTCATTTTATATAGAATGTTATTTTAGAAAATATTTTTCAATAACTTTTTACCCACTTTTTTGCACATAATGTTTCACTTGAGTCAGTTTATGCGCATGTTTGTAAATATCACAATGTGTAGAAGCGTGTCTTCAAAACAAGGTGGTGTTTTTTTCTGCATTAACCAATTTTCTCCTTAGCAATCTGTTTGAATAAATACAATGTGTGAGGAACATTTTAGCTTGGAAAAACTGAAAAAAAAACCCAAGTCTTGACTCAATTCTTTCTTCCACAGTATCTCAAAGAACAACTAAACCATCTGAGAACAGTCTGAGGAGACTTGATGCAGCTTTGCCTTCAAGAACCATTTGTTTAAAACATATTTTGATTTCAATTAACAGTTTTCAATATGTGTGGAGAAACTCCATCCAAGTTTTCTATAGAGGATGCCTCTCATGTGGATTCTGGTAATACTGGAAGGACCCTGTAAAGAGATTAGACTGTTTAAAGTATCAGGCAGTATTAAAGTACTTCAATACATACTTTTCTAAGACAGATTTAGTATTCTCAGCTGCACTGACCAGAATTAAGGACCCCCACCGCTCTGATACGTCTATGGAGATAAAGTTCTGGTTGTGTTGTCAGAAATTATATCTTGTGCTTCCCCTTATGCTTGCCTAGACCAAAATACACATGCACATTGTGAAGCTGCCTGCAAATCAATTCAAGAAAAGATAAGTTTCTATAAATCCCCAAATACTCATAAAGTCAAAATTTTAATTATACTGAATATGAGTGGGAACACATGCTTGGGAATCATGTGCATGTACATGTGTACCAGTACAAAAGGATGCACACATTACACTTGAGGCTTGAGATTTACCAGTTTTGCTGTCACGTAACAATGATTTCAGTGAAGTCATACCTGCTTTTTAATGCTGCAGGTGAATAAGCCAGAAGAAAATCATATAAATTTTTGTCATAAGTCATCTCATACAAGACTCAAGAAACATATTTTACGTGGTAGTGCAACTAATAGAATTTCAAATGACAGTGATATGTGTGGCTTTCAGAAGTAGCAATGCAGAACATTCTTTCTTGAATAATTCACTCATCTGAAGTTATTATATATTCAAAAATGACTAAGTTGCATATCCAAATATAGGGTGGTTTATCAGCTGTTGATGTAGGAGAAGAGAACGAAGTTTCTGCATTTATTCTGAGCTGTGGTTTGTATCACATTACTGTTGGTTAGATGAACTGAGTTGAATTGATTGTGAATTAATTTGCATTCTGCAGTGGATGTCTTTTTCTTGAGATAATTAATCTTATTGAAAAATTATATTTGAACAGTTGTAGCTTTAACAGATTTTCTAGAGGTGCTTTTTTGTTTAGGCTTCCTTGACAGCCTTTTTTCTTATAGATAAATTACGTGTCTAGAAATGTCTTGCCTTTATATTTATTTTGGTTTGGCAGCATATAGTTGTTATGGCTGGCAATATTTCATAGCCCAAAGTACTAATGCTAACCATAAATTATTACCAATGATATGCAGTGGTTCTTATCCATCATGACAAGTAATTGATGTTGATTGAAAGAAATAAATATGATGCTTTGCAAAGTTATAACCTTGTCATTTAACTTCAGTGCTCAAATACATCAAGCTCTAGCTTAGATTAACTCTGCAATTAGATAGAGTTTTCAGAAACAAGATATTCTACCTATAAAGACCAAAAATTGTGCAAAACTATACAGAGATCTAGACACTGATAGTGGCAAAATTTACCTCTAGTTTTTTGCTTCCAGAATTAGCAGAAATATTGAGATTCAAAGATGGGTGGAAATTCATCATCTCATTATTGCAGATTCTTTAGTTTATTGTTTCTTATAGTTTACTCTGAAACCAGTTGAAGAACTTGCTGTATCATACTATTTAAAATGAGAAGTCCTATAAACTTTGTTTCTGATGTAGGAGGCCAGGCAGTAGTTGTTTCTAGTTATATGAACTATGAATTAATGTATCATTCACTGCAGTTTAAAATGAAGGTAAACTGAATAGATTTACTGGATTGTGATGAAAATCCACAATTTCTGGAGTTAAATTCTGTGCCTCTCTCTACCCTAGATGTAATCAATATGAAATCAATCATTAACTCATGGTTAAATTCTTATTGAATCTAGTACTAGGAAAATAACCATCAAACACTACAGATCCCAAGAGCAAAAGCTGACACTTTTTTGATGCATGATGTGGACCATTGTTGGTGTATAGCCCAAAGTGGGTTGAGCTTTGCTGTCAGTGCAGAGTCTGAGGCTTTATTGTGTTTATTGCAATGGTATGATATTAACAGAATTCCAGTCTTTAACCAATATTATTTCCATAAATATGAAGAGACCATCACTTATAAGTATATTATGTGTTTTATTCAAACTCTGCACTTATCGTATAGGTGTTACATAGTGGTTTCGTATGGCTCAGAATTTAATGCTGCAGAGTTCTCTCTTCACTTTTTACACACTCAAGCAATCAATTACATGAAACCCAAACATTTCTGTGCCATATTTAGTTGTTTAGCCACATTTAGAACGAGTTCCTATACTAGAGAACACATGGAGTCAGACTAGACAGGCAAAGGAGGCACATTTAAAGTGTATGATAATGGACCTCTAGAGAAAGGTGGATTTCGCCATAATATTATTGATACCTTTAACATTATTAATTTATTTAGCACATAAATTGCAAAAATAGATGACAACTGCCTACTGTTACTCATTTAATCTTATTAACTCCCTCACAGGTTTTACTTGCAGGGTGTTGCACATCTTGCAATACAAAGGGAAGAAAGAAATATCTCTTTTTTATTGTTTTGTGATCAACACATTAGATAATGATTCCATTCTCTTTGCACTGCAGTCCTAGCAAGGTCACATATCTTAAAGCTCATAAAAAGGAAATGAGGAATAGAAGTTGGTTATGTGAATGTTGATCTGATTTTTCTAGAGCATGAAGTTGCTGCTTGGAATCCTGGTGGCGTAAAGCAAAGACTCGCACCCTCCCACTGTAACTCATTTGCTTTCAGGATGAAGTCTGGCCACAAATAATCTGGTGTTCTCCAAATGTGTAGCAGAATAGGAAGTTTGTATATGACATTAAAGACCTGCTTAAAGTCTTTTCTCATTTTCATTGCTAGAAATCTGAATTACACAAGTATACACTGAGCAAAGCTGATAGTAAGACTTCACTAACTAGAGAAGTAAATTTATATAATAATTTTCATAATTTATATAACTAATATGCATAGGCTTTGTTTAATTTTGTATAATTTATATAGGCTGTGGTTTCATATAGAGAGTGAACTTGAATATGTATTAAGTCAACTTACTGGAAATACATAATACAATTTTTTGGTTTTGCTGTCTCAGTTCACACTGCCTGAAATTTAGGTAACATACAAGAGAATCTGTTACAGAGCCATTCAGCCTCCTTTCAGTCTTAATGTTGCCACAGTGTGTAGCTCCTAATTGTGGTCTGAAAATGCTGTGTGTGGACCAATGCAGCATCATGTGTAAGAAGCCATAGCAATGCCCTGAATTGTGAGCTCATGCACAACTAGCTCAGCCTTGCATTTCATCACACTCCCAGTTACCTGGGGTTAATTCCTGGGGAGTTAGATGGGTTGTGGGCACTTGTGGGATAAACCTACTCAAAGTCATCCACAGAGTCTCCTATAGTCTGCTGTGTCCCTTGCTTTTGGTGTGGCTGTGCCACAAGTACATTGTATTAATCTCAGTAATCCCTTCCAAAGATCTCCATAGCCATCCTGTGTGTCTGTATTTCATTATGTTCCCCTGTTCCCCTCATGTTCTCTCCACTCCTCATCTGGTCCCTTCCAAAGATCTCCATAGCCAATCCGTGTGTCTGTATTTCATTATGTTCCACTCATATTCTCTCCACTCTGCATCTGGTACTTGCTTATTATTTGTAGTTTATGGCATGTTCTTCAGGTTCCATTTTTCTTCCAAGACACTTTTATCCCAAAGGCAAAATAGAAAGCAATATATGCTTGCATTTCTCTTTCTAAATTGTATTTTTGAGTCTTTAGCGAAGGTTTGTTAAAAGTTTGATCTTGGAGCTTTGAATAAGATTCTGTGTGTTGTTGTGTGGGAGTACTTCATTTGCATGAATGATGGATGAATGATTGGTTACCTTTTATCTCGGCCTTCTAATCACTTTACCTTGGCAAAGGCTTTTGGTTGGGTTTTGAGCATAAGTAGTTTTTTCAGTAATTCTTCAAATGCTTAATTCAATTGTAGAAAAGAGGATAAACACAAAATCCTACTCGTGTTGCTGTTCTTCACACTGTGTGCAACAGCCAATAGTCCCTGTGGCTGGCACCCACCAAGGCAGTTTGAAAACTTGCCAAACCATTTCACTAATGTATTATGAAAGATCTTCAAAACTGAGAACGGCCACGGATGAATGAAGAAGTGTGTGTCCTTGGCAAGATGTATTCCTGTTTGCTTCCCTGCTTCAGTGTGTCCTGTCCCTTGATTTCTTGGTTTGCATGCATTTTGTGATATATACTGTAGGTTATTAGTTAGGAAGGATTGCTTTTAGTTTTAGGTAGTCCTTTTTTTCAGCTGTACTTAGGAATGTTTGTTTCTCAATAACATTGTTATTATAGATGTGATGGCCTGAAGAGATAAATAAGATTTGTGGGAAGAGGTAATATCTTTTATTAGACCAACTGATATAGCTGGGAAAAACAGAAAAGCTTTCAGGCACACAAAACCTTTTACAGGTTGAGTTCTCTCATAGCTCTGAACTACCTAATAACTGACTTGTGCCTGTGAACCAATAACAGCAGTTTCTTGATCTTTCTCTTTTTATGAGTAATACTGTTTGGGGGGCATCCATATATTGCAGCACCTAAAACTTTCCACAGCTCAAGCTGATTATTCTGTTATTAATTCTGATTAAATCCTTTAACTCATACAATAAGAATATGATCATTTTTCATTCAGACTAGTAGCCTCTTAAAATACTCGATTTTGGTTTGCATGTGATCAGAAGTGTAAATTAACTCATAAAAGATCTGATACCTCGCTGATGAATTGTAGACATCTGGGTGGTTTTGAAGTTTGTCTGAGAAACTGCCTCTCTTTGCAAGTCAGTGTATGTGTTTGGAGCTAATTGGGATGGGTGTGTTTATAATTAATGGACAGGGCACAGCTTTTAAAATAGTCTCTTTGTTATTTGCTATGTACAATACAAATATTTGGATACTTACTGTTGCATGCAAGACATACCCCATTTGGCTGCTAAAGTTTGGAATAACAAAGTCTTACTGTAGGTGCTGAAATTTTCCTTGTATTTCATATACTCTCACTTTATTGTTCTTGCTCAGGCTGAGTGCTTTTTGCCATGTGAGAGATCTTACTGGAATTTGAAAGGAGAATTTAGAGAGCCTAGCAGCACTGAGAAGCACAGAGATGAGTTCAGATTGTGAGTGCCTGCATGGGTAAAGAAAAAATATAGGACAGTCACTTCACTACCTTGCAAAAAGCCATGCTAGCAAGGAGGCATCATTACTGCTCTAAATAAATAACACATGAAAGAATGTAATTGGTTTATAATACAGGAAATGGATAAAGGATGCATCAAGGTGTTTGGCATGCCCAAGCATTTTGTGATTATAGCGCTGTGAGGTTCTAATGTCATCAGCTCTTCTCCATTTCCCTGGAGCTGAGGGCCCTCATCATCCTGTAAAAATACTGCTAGTGAGGTTTTCTTGGCAGCTTGTTAGCAAAAACACTCTTCTACTGAGGGATGTTTTCCAAATTACCCAAGGACAGTGAACTGGATATTTCCTGGAATATACTGCAGAATTTGTGGAGTGTATTTGGCTAAGTATATAGGGCCCAATGTTTTCCTGCATCTTACTGGGCTATACATTGAGTTCTATGGCAATATTTAATTTTTAGAAACCTTAAAAAGACAAAAACATTCCTTGAAAGGTAGAAAACAAAGTACACATGAAACCCAAAACAATGTGTCATATAAAAGTTCAGATAATGATTGGTAAGTGTGGGGTTTTTTTATTTTGGCTGCTAGTGGAATAATAGATTGTTATTTCAATAAGTTTTGACTGGAGCAATTTGTCTTGAAATACTTTTATCACCTTTTTCTTTTAGGTCCTTTGTAATAGAGTTCTGGAATTTTATTTTTCATACACAAATGCAGCTAACTTTTTCAGTGTTGAGCAGCATCACATGAAAGCCTGTCTTCAGTTTATAAATTGATGAAAGGCTGAATTCAGATGGAATGTTTAATATGCAATAGTTGTTACCCACTGCATTCTGTGGCAAAAGAAAAATTAATTATACTGAGGGGGAGATACACTGTATGTCTGATCTAAAAAGCCATTTTCACACTTCTTAACATTGCAGGGAACATTTTCTAGCTTATCATAATGGAAACAGGCTAGTTATTTAGTTGCCAGAAAGGCCTGAACCCTAGCAATCATACATGCCACTTGTGAATGTAAGGCTCCTCGTGGTGTGCAGCCTTAGCATGTATAATTATATAAATAAATTATACCAGGCCATTTTCCTCTTTTCATTTTCCTCAACCAATGTGACAGTGCAGAAATTGCTGTAATGCATTTAATATTTTAAAAGGCTTTGCTCACCTGCTTCACTTCTTAGGGATGTGCTTTGTGTATCTATTCATTAATTGATTCTCCTCTTTGTACTTAGAAGATGAATCTTTTTCACTCCAACCTTTCTCCCTTTTCCTTAGTTTCACACTAATTGAATGTCTCTTTTTTGGTCAGTTAGAGTAATTTACTGTCAGTGTTTAAATATTAGCCTCAGTTGAATCTTTTGCTAACATCCCAGTTAGAAGGCATGGAGTATAAGAAATGTTTGAAAACATTTTAGAATAGGAATGAGAACATTTGGATTTCAATGCTGAAGACAACAACCAGCCTCCACTATAAATACACCAGGAGAGATGTCAGTGCAGTCCCTGCTTTACCTGTGTGAGCTTCAGTCTGTTTATTTGCAAACTCCATCATAAATTGCCAGATTTTTTTTTTTCTGATTAGTGCACATCCCACGAAACGAGTTGTAGGGCAAAATCCCCCAAGCGTCTTCTAGAGAGGACACAACTGGTGGCTGTGCAGAAGGTTTCATCCTGGTATTTTGAGAGTTGCAGGTACTCTTGCTTGTGATTACTATCATGTGTGGTGCCTTCAGCTGAGTTCCTCTTGTATGATGCCAGATGTGTGTAGGGGTCAGGAGAGGTATGGTCCCAACCACTGACATTGCTCTGTGCAAGAGGAAGCCAAACAGGTAAACCTTTATACAAAACTACGAGAGCTTCCTAAGCACTTACCAAAAAAGCCAGACTTGAAAAAGAAAGATTTTGTATATCCCTGTTTATTGATTTAATTTTGATAATGATTGTGTTTCAGTAGGTGGCTGTTGTAAGCAGAATGAATTAGGAACCTTTCTACTTGGAATTTATACATGGTGTTCCTGTTAAGATCTAAAACATGAGTCATTTGAGAGAAATGTTGTCGTCCTGTCAGAAAGTGACTTCATTGTAGCATTGGTCTCCACTGATTGTGGAGCTCTTTCAACTTTTAACACAGATATTAATGTTTCTACATAAATGTTTAAGGCAGAAATTTTACTACAAGTCAAGAGGAGAGTGTCCACAAGAAATATGAAGTGTTGCTCTTGTTGTTACAGCATATTTTCTGTTAAAGCTGTCAGAATGACTTTATTAGTTTGGCAGTTCTTGTTGAAATATATTCTGTCTAATAAATACTTTTTAAATATTTCTATTCTAAATACTTATCAGTGCTCTACACATTATCTCTGATATACTTTTCCCTTTTCCTGGAAGGGCAAGAGACCCATTCCTCTCCTTGTAACTGGCCATATGAGACTGTCCCCTTTAAAAGCTGCTAGCAAGTGCCCCTGTGGGTAACCTCTGGCAGTGCACACCATGATTTAACCATTTGTCTCTTCAATCACACTTCTCAGAAGAGTCTGGTACCTTGCATGACCAAACAATTTATCATAAGCTGTAATATAAAATAGAAAATAATATGTTTGGGGCATATATGTGTGATTCTTCCCACTGAAGCAATGGTTTAGATGTTAATCACAATAGATGTGGGAAACAGTATTTATTTTTGTCTCAAAGGGAAATTCTTGAAGAAAGTACAGTTATGTTAGATAGATGTGGGAAACAGAATTTATTTTTGTCTCGAAGGGAAATTCTTGAAGAAAGTACAGTTACTAATCTTAGAGACCTTTGTGGACTTCTTGCAGCATCAGCCAGCAAGGATTTAGGGCATGCTAAATTCTTGGCATGTGTTGGCAGGGAACTAATAATGGAAACTGGGTTGGTGGAAGGATGTTTTAGATGGCTGTTGATAGATGTGGGAAACAGAATTTATTTTTGTCTCGAAGGGAAATTCTTGAAGAAAGTACAGTTACTAATCTTAGAGACCTTTGTGGACTTCTTGCAGCATCAGCCAGCAAGGATTTAGGGCATGCTAAATTCTTGGCATGTGTTGGCAGGGAACTAATAATGGAAACTGGGTTGGTGGAAGGATGTTTTAGATGGCTGTTACTGAATGGCCTCCAGACAAAATAACAAACTCCAAAGCCTCTCCTGTGCCACAACAACAAATTCCAGTGTCTCTGTTCATGTAGGATCCTCCTTTGTCTGTTCTCTTTGAAGGAGATTCCTGGTGCAGATAATATAAACACTAAAGAGCTCCCAACACATGTATCTGTGTCAAGGTTTCAGCTTTACAGCTGTATCTGATCCCATTTAACTGGAACTAGCCTGACAATGTCCAGAAATAAGTCCTTCATGTGCCAAGCAGAGATACTGTAATTCTAGACATGAAGCTGCAGTAAGTCTAGTGGATGGTGTCTAATGTTTCTTTCTAACACAAGTTTTCATTAACAAGAAGAGCTTTGCGTAGTACAGTAATAATTAGTCATAAATTTATTTTATATTCCAAGACCATGAAGTAATTTCAATTGATAATAAAACTAATTAATACTGTGGAATTGTGCTATTTTCATAATGCAAGAGGTAGAGAAATCACCCAAGCCTGGAAGACAGTGAAATATCTGTTATTCACTATATGTGTATAGTTTAATGTTTGACTTTAGAGAGAATGTGTGATACTTTGCTTTGATTTTAGCCCTTTGGTGTGGTGGTACATCACATTATACACTGTACCATGCTGTTCTGGCTTCACATACATCAGGCCTTGATATTTTCCACTTCAAGGACAATTCTGTTGATTTCAGTCAACTTCGACAAATTTTCAGCAAATACAGCAGCATAAGAATGTAGATTACATTTGCTTTCCTCTGTCATCCAGACAATCCTACAGTTTTTTAATCCAGAACTCACTGGTAACTTCCTGTTGAATTAGGAAGAATTACCAACAAGTTGCTCTTTGTTTACCCAGGATGTTGCACACAAAACCATCTCAGAGAAACAAATTTCCCTGAGAAACAAAGAAAATTGATCAAGATCCGACAGAAACACATTTATGGAAAGCCACAGCAAGCAGAGCCCCACTAACCACACAGTTTTTCTGTTCTATGGCCCAGAAGGTCGTTCAGGCTGCACATAGCAGGTCAGAGAAATACCATCTGATGCCTGTGCAGTCATTTTGACCACAACTTGATGAAGAAGTACAGGAAAATGTGATTTGTTTTCCTATCGTATATTCTTGGGGGGAGGTTGTTAGATTTTGTTCTTTTTTCTGGTTATTTTTTTTTTTAAGCATGAGTGCAGATTTTCCTGATTGGGACCTTCTCTTTGCAGCTCTTCTACAGGTTAAGTGTCTGGTTAAATGAAGAGATGAGTATGTGTGCCCTTCAGACACCATTCAAAACCTGGTGCATGTCTATGGGTTATAATTGAGACAGTAAAAAGCATTGTTTCAGTAATAAAGTTATCAGTATTGATGTTTGCAGGGATTGAAAGATTGTGACAGTCATAATGGTAGTCTGTATTTAATCCAGTATATGGTCTTGTAATTCTTTTTCTTCTTTCTGTTCCACAGGTTTTTCATTATTCTTATACAGCTTCATACGTGATTTATAACATACATACCAGGTAGGTCACATTGTTTTTTCAATTTGATGTCTTTGTCAGTGGTTCTATACATTGAGTGATGCCAGTGTGTTCAAGTTAAAATGTTTACATTTTTTCAAGGGAAGTTTGGGAGTTAAACCCTCCAGAAGTAGAGGATTCAGTTTTACAGTATGCAGCCTGGGGCGTTCATGGACAGCAACTGGTAAGCACAGTCATTAAAAATGTATTTACTCTGGAAAGGCTGAAGTAAAAACAAAATTAAAAGCCTTTAGATAAGTTTTACTACGTACTTCTGCATGATTTCTCTTACAGCTTTTAGGAGACCTATTTATTTATTTTTATTTAAAAGGTGTTTTTCAAGTCTGATCCCAATAAGCAAATTGTACAATTGTTGAAATCTTTAATCACCCAGTTGTTGAAAGAATCACACCTTCATCTAAATATCCACTCAAGTGATTTTTAGAATAACCTCTTTACAGCTACTGCTATGCAAGAAGGAAAGTTAAAGGTGAAGAGAAGTTTTCAAGTGCACAATCAATGTAGGCAAAAACAAAAGCTTAGCATCCAAAAATGGATGAGATGGGTTCAATGAAAAGTGATGTTTTCATTTCAGTATGAAAATTACTGCCAAGGTCAGTGCTACACTGAATTCATAATTATAAAACCAGAGATACTATGTTTCATGTGTTGTTTTCTTCCAGAAGTTTTACCATTTTTTATGAACATAAACCATCCATGATCATCATTACCAATGTCAATATAAGAAGAAAACAATTGTGGTTTTAGAACAGCAGTGATTTTAAGCTGACCTGTGTTGGTAGTCAAAGGCAAGAGACTTATAGAAGCTTCAACTCTCTGAATAAGAAATTCAGAGAATCCTTGTTATAGTGTTCTAATAAGCTCATTAATGCCCATAGGCATAATCCTGGAGCCTCCTTGCACATCTGACTTGTTCATGCAGAGAGGCTGTAAGTTGAATGTCTAAAGAATATGTTGCTTGTATCATTCATTAAGATGGTGGGAACATACAAAGTGGTTTTGGTTAGAATGTGTTGCATTAAGCAAGTGGAGGCAGGTGGGAAAAGGTAATTGGAACATGCTTGGTATGTTTTAATAATCAACTGCATTAATTTATTAAAAATGATAGCATGGTGACAGGACTGATGGTAATAAATACATAGGTTGTTTACCAGGCAGCATTATGGAATGTGGAGAACTGCATAGGTTGTAGCAGAAAGGAGAGGCATTTGCAAAACTGAACAGATGTAAAAATATTTTAATTAAATTGAAGTTCATAAGATTTATCTGTGCTGTACCACTGATCAGTAATCTAATGTAGAGCTAAAATTACATGCAGTGATTACTGAGAAATTATTTTTTTTCTTTTCCTGAGATATAACTTAAGAACAGGATGAGACCAAGAATAAACTTCAGAAAAATAGCAAATCACAGTAATGCTATCTTTATCAGCTTTGCTTAAAATGTCATTCTGTAATTATGTATGAATTCTTTCAGGTACAGGCACAGGTGGACTCCTATTAAGTCTCAGAACTGCAAGAAAAAAAAGGAGTGATAGTTCTAGGTACAACCTTAATCATCCAAATTTGAAAACGTTGGCATAATTCATACTTGAGTGAGGATAACATTGCTCATCTTTGTTAATGTCCCTAGTAAAGTTAATGTCATGCTTTAAAAATATCCACTCTGCTGTGGGCTTTATGGTGCCATATGGTCTGCAGAATTAGGAAATAATAACTTCAAACACAAAATCTTCTGTGCACTCTGAATGACACTGAGAGTTGTCATATAGATGTACACCTGCAATAACAGTCTACTGAAGGTCACCTCATAGGAATTGCCAGTAGCAAGGATGTCCTCTTGAAGCTGTTCATGTGGTAAAAGGAGGTTTCTACAGTGACAGAAGTGCCTTGCTGCATTATCCTCCCACTTCAGCAGCAAGCCAAAAATGTAGAAGGAGCATGAATGAATAAAGACTGTTGTGAATAATGGATCTTGCTGCTGTCCACAGGAACATCTGCCTCTAGTAAAAACAGGACAGAGATCATTCCAGCAGAACAGGTTAGGCAGAGAGAAGATGGGTGACTGAGGACACATTGCCATAATGGTTCTCAGTTATAAAATTTGTCATTAGAACACTGTATCAGTGAGTTTGAGTAAAGTAGTACAGCAAGCAACCAGCAGTGAAACAGGGTACAGAGGAAGCTGTAAAGGGAGAGACCTAAAGTCTGTTAATCCATCAGACACTACTGATGGCACATATCGAGGTGCTAAGTTGCAGTCTCATGGATGCATATTGCCAAGCACACTATGATTGGTTTACCTTCCTAAACAATACTTACATGCCCTTTCCATCTAATAAGGAAATAGTTTATAAAACAAGCAGGAATTCATAAAGCAAACCAGTGAAATACTTACTTTAAACAAAATAGTCATAGTTTGTTAACATGGCTAATCTCCAAGAGCCATTCATTACAATTGAAGAACAAGTGGAGAACAAATTAACTTTATATACCAAAATTCCATCTAGAAGGACCCATGGCACATACCATGTGGCCATCACATAAACAAAGTGTATGTAGGTCTCCAAAATGAAGATGAATAGCAGCCTTTCAGCTGCAGTGCAGAAATGAATAGCAATACTATAGCCCTGACTGGTCAGCAAAGTTAACACAAAATGTGAAACACAAACAGGTATGTAGGACTGAGCCAAAGATCCTAACTTGACACTATACCTATTTGAAAGGTCCTGAATTACATCCAAATCATAGAGAAAAACACATGGACTTGGACCAACTATTTTCAATCAATAGGCTATAGTGTCAAATAAGTTGTTTTCAGTCTTTATTTTTGAAGTTCTAAGTTACAATGCAGCCTACACAGGAATCTTGAGTTCTTCAAATGAGGATGAATCGTCAAGAGGTTCAAACAGATAATATAAGAAGATGAAGAGAAAAAAATTAGAAATAAATTACTGGAGCAGAAAAATTGGTATGAAGCCAAGAACTGCTTATTGCACAGAGGAGGGAATATGGCTGCAGTGAAATCAAGTATACAGCAATACTTTACTTCCTTGTGGAAAGTACACATCAGTCTAAGTTGTCTACTCTTATGAATAATTTCTGGAGCTGTCTAATGGGACAGCAGGCCACATGTGGCTAGTGAAGAACATCAGAGTTAAGCTTATGTCAGATACCAGATGACTGAGCCACAATACCACTGTTTTGAAGCTAGTACAGTGTTTGCAAGTTATTTCAGTTTCATGCTATTTACCTAGAGTAGAGGACTTTGTAAAGATTAAGAGAAAAGCTCAGAGAAACATCTGCTGTTTGAGTCATGACATTTTAGTGGTGACATTGAAAATGTTTGCCATTATGGAGAAGAAACTTTTATCTAATGAATGAATGTATTTTAAGGTCACATAGCTCTTATTTTTGAGAACTATTTTCAAGGTCACACTCTTTAAATTGATGTCTTTTAACTGTGATAGAACTGTGCCAGACCTAAAATACCATTTCTGTGTCTCTGAGTATGTTAGGGAGCTGTTTATATATTTGCTAAACATTACTCATGTATGATTAAAATTGTGAAAGACATCAGTTGATTATCTCTTTGCCTTGCCTCTATAGAATCCATCTCTGCAGCATTAAGTATTTCCAGGGAAAACAAACCAGTACAGCTAGGGACCTAAATTGGTTTCATCAACAATTTTCTGCCTCCAGTTTAGCTGATTAGAGACCTCATTGCATGTGTCTGAGAAAGAGATAGCTCATACCTGGTAGGTGGGCTCTAGTGAGGAGCAGAATGCTTTGCTGTTTTTTAGAGGGCCTGTGTTGTTGAAATACCCAATTTTTATCCTGTGTGCTCCCTTCTTTGGCCTTATCTTCTCCTATAGTGTGTAGCAAAGGTTTTATGTGTTTGTGCTGGAGCTGTGTATGTATCTGACACAGGGCAGACAGCCCTTTCTATCCAGATCTGTCTATGGAGATGTGTCACAGTAGGAGCCTGGATATAAAAATTCAGACTGGAGACCTCTGGGTCTTCACTGGGTAGCTCCCAGTCAAGCATGGTTAGAAGTTGTTCAGTTTGACATAGTTCTTTCTTCAAATTTTTGCATAAAGTTTTTTCTGCTTTGCTGGTACATGTTGTTTGTTTTGTATAAAACACTTCACTCTATTTCACTTCATTCTCTGAACATATATCCATGCAAGTCACTTCGCCTTTGTATTTATAATAGGCGAAGTGTTATTTATTGTATTAAGCTCATTATTCTTCTGATATATTAAGTGTTTTTGAAGGGAGCTTGAGTTATATGTTTGGATGGATCAGCATAAATAATGATCTGTTGACTTACACATGAATGTCTATGCATAAATAAACTCATATTGTAATGAAGCAGAAATCAAGAAAATAGTACAGCTATCCAGAATGCTAAAAAAAATTATTTTGTAGAAGCTTGACAGCTTGCCCTGTCAAAATTTAATGCCACCAACAAAACATAACATTATCATATGGTAGGACTGAAGATGAACTTTTACTATTCTTTATTGTAATTTAAGTCATCACTGTGGAGAATTACCTGCTTTCTTGTATACACAAGGAACAATTTGTTGACTGTAGCTAAATTGTGGATGCTCTCATCAAATTTTAGAAACTACTTTAAGCATTAGAAAACAAGAAATTATCATCTTCAAAAAAAAAAAGAACATGCTACTCAGAGGTAATAGGGCTTAGAAGCTGAAACTTTTAAATAAAGAATGGAAAAAAATCTAGTGACAAAGGACCTCACCTTGTATTAAAACTACATAAAAACAAGCATACAAACAGAAACCCAGAAATCAAACAGAGCCAAATCTGCTTTAATTGCTATAAATAAATATACCAGTTCAAGAACTGTGCACCCTTTTGCTGTGTGATCAGTCAACTTTATGCTGGTTGTTATGTTTGGAGGTTAATTTTCCCTTCACCCCCCTGTCAATACCTGTTACCTCACAAAAGTGCAAATATCTATCAGACTGTTGAATTGCTCTGTTAATATGATGTTTCCCTGCAATTGGCTTCTTGTCAAAATGTTAGCTTTTTTATTCAATGGCTTTCAAGACTGTTTTAGATGAGGAAAATTGCACAGCAGAAAAGTTCTTTGATGTTATACTATTTGCAAAATGCCCAGATAAGCACTAGACTAGTTTTAGTAAATGAGGAATTTGCAGGACTGTGTTAGACACATACCTTGCTCAGCACAGGCTTTAACAGTCATTAGTTGCTGAAAACTTCATTTACTATTTGGTCTATCAAGGTTCAAAGTACAACTGCTGTAAAAATTAGTAACTTATCTTTCTATAAAATATTTGCCATGTGTTTTCTTTTTGCATAATTAATGCTGTGGGTACTTGGCACCCCCTCCTGGCAAAAACACTTGCATATGCAAATGGATAGAAGCTTAATTAATGCTAATGAAGTAAGCCCTAAATGAATACATTTCTTCTGCTGTTTTTATTTGCAAAGTCTTCTGCTCTTTTGACTTACTGTATTGTAGATGAGTAACTTAAAATCACATGTGGAAATGTCAGGGCTTTATTTCATCTTTCATTTTAATGCTAATGAGACAAATAGCAGTAAAACCAAGAAAATTTCTGCCTGAATTTATTCTGAAAACCAGAAATTAATAAGAACACTTTAATGTTCTTATTAATTAACATTAACCTCAGGTATGATTTCTTATTTAGACTATGTGATGGGTTCCTTACAGAACTCCTATAGTTCAAAGCATATTTGGAGATCCTTTGCCTTGCTGAGGATGTTTTTAAGAAGAAAAGGAACATATATGGTTGAGCAAGGCCCATCCAGTTGAGTCTTTAAGGGGTTTGGCCATAATTCTAGCAAGTCATATCTTTCTGAAGGCAGTGAGAAATTAAGGAGACTCATAAAAATTTTTGTTTTCACTTCCAAATGTTTTCAGTACATTTCTAGATTCCAGCTGGAAAACTTACTGTGTCACAGGCTGAGGATTTGAATGAAAAGGTGGAAATATTTATAGAAAAAATAGAAAGGGCACACAAAAAACCTGTTTTAATGGCATCTTTTGACCAGCAGCTAAAATCAGAATGTGTATTATTTTGCAAGATGGAATCCTGGGTTATTTTAGGGGTTTTTATACATAAAATGTGCTAAATAGTGAGATCCTGTTATGAAATGATACAAAAGCCACTTACTAGCATACTTGCAGAAGTTTTATGCTTCTTTATTTTTTATACAAGAAATTCTTTTTATCAGGGTCATGGTGATCATGGGCAATATTTATTTTTTTCTCAGAAGAATTAGAGTTGCCTAAAAGTCTTAGGTAAAACTGTCTTCCTCCTAAGCTGCTGCTATAGATTGGATTTTCTCTTGGATTTCTCAAATTAGCATTGTAAAATGTAAATATTTTTTGCCTTTTCATCTAAATGATTCAATTCATACTATTCTTCAAAGAAAAAAATAATTTATTACTTTCTCTGAAGGTATTCTACTGAACTAATTTCCAATTTCACTTAGCTGTCTTCTTCCTAAGCTTCTGCTATACATTGGATTTTCTCTTGGATTTCTCAAATTAGCATTGTAAAATGTAAATATTTTTTGCCTTTTCATCTAAATGATTCAATTCATACTATTCTTCAAAGAAAAAAATAATTTATTACTTTCTCTGAAGGTATTCTACTGAACTAATTTCCAATTTCACTTATTAATTTCTCAGTGTCCACTCCGCTTGAATATAGATTGGAGGAGCATTAAATACATGTTCTAAAGTGTCAAGATTGATGCTCAATATGAAAGCACTTTTTCCCATTTCAGAAAAGGGAAATGGAGAATACATCCAGAAAACAGGCAGTTTGGAGAACCAGGGGAAAATACATTTTTACATATGAAGGTTGGATCTGTTCAATAAAAGTTTTGTGAGTTTTACAGAGAAGGAACATTATAAACAGAAGTAAGACTACATTGAGCAAAGAAGTCACTTCATTTTGCTTGGTGAAATGCTGTGAGAATATTGTGGTATCAAAGGCAACTTAAAAGTATGACTATTAAGCATTAGATGTTGTAGCCCTTTGTGTGAATAGCTACTTGGCTGTGTCTGGAAGAGGTAAAGAAATAATGAGAAAATCATGTTTTATAGGAGCATTATTCCTCTACTACTGTTTTTCATGTGGAACAGTAAAAGGCCCAGCAGCTTTATAGTGAATAAATTGAGAGGGAAGATAAAACATGTTTCTTTTCCCCTTTCCCTGGTTCTTATTATCACTGATCTAGAATGCAGCTAATATTTGAATCAGTATATAAACTGTGCACACAGGCAATGCACTTTTCTATCCAGTCTTATATCAATAACTCTTTTGTGAGCAAATATATTGGAAATTTGACATATCATTGTGCTAGGGCACAAATTATTTTTTCATCTAGATACTTGTGTGGGTGTATATTCTATATATTTGCACATGGGCCAACAATGGCACGTGAAAGCAAGCACAGACACACATTTGATAGGGACAGTCATCAGGACTTTTCCATGCAGCAGCCTGTAGGGAGCAATGAAAATAGCACTATGCACCTCTCATCTAGACTATCATGTTGCTCAACATGTGCATGTGTAACAAAGCATATCTGAATATTCACACTTCCTTCTGTTAGCTAATATTAACTGCAAGTCCAGTGGCTCATAAAACTGCTGTGCTTCTTGAGTGAAAAATGCATGGCTTTATGTGATGCAGAAACATGAAAATTGTATTTCAGAAGTCTAACAGTCTTTAGAAATAGCCACCCATAAAAACTGTGATGCACAGTCAATGAGAAGAGAGGTTGAAATCTGATTGAATCTTTTGCTGAATCAGAGCTGGAAAAGATTAGGTTTTATTATGGGCAGTATTTTCATATAACTCAAAAATCCTGCCTAAAAACATTCCAGCCTAACCTATGTCCATGGACTATACAGACACATAGTCACTTCATATTTGATATTAAAAAAAAAGGATATGTATGATACACCACAGGATAGGGTGGAAAATTTACTGTATCTGCCTTTTGGTAATGCAATATAAATGTCAGTTTTATCTGTCAGATAAAAAAAGCAGCATCAAACCACCAGCTATATTCTATTCTCCTTACCACCTTGGCAAAAGGAAGAGGAAAATTCATGATGGTAAGGCACCAAAATGTCAAAACTAAAGAGTTTGAAGATTTCTAATGCCTTTCTGGTTCAAGGTCTAAGCCAGAGGTTGTTCTAATCAATTGTAAACACAAATTTTATTTACCTTTTATAAAGTTTTTTGCAGAAGACTTGCAAAAATTTTGTGAGTTTCTGTGATGGTACCATTGCCTACAGAATTCTGCTAGGAACCAGCTAAAGGGATAAACCCAACTTGATAGTAACCCCCTGAACTCTTACTGTGTGGTAGGGTTCTTCTGGATCTTCTATGGATAGGCTCTGTTTGCTGTATGTTAACATTTATTTTCTCATTTAGCACATCACATCCATCAAAAATATAGACAGGTTTCTGTGAGGGGAAGTGATAGTGACTGTCTTCTTCAACAAGGTTGAAGCCTCTTTTTTTTCCTAGTGATGTGTTCTTGAAAGTTAGTTTAGTTGTTCCAGAGGTCAAGATAGGACATCCTGCCTCAGTTTAGATCAGTGGACTCTTTGCATCAGTCAGCCAGGATTTTACTCATTGCATATGGGTTAAGATGAAGTAGATGGTCCTTGTTATTACTTTTTTAAAAATGAGTAAAAGCTGTTATGGGTGATGGTGTCGTGACTCCCTGTTGAATCTCTATCAGCAATACAGCTGTGAGGAGGACAAAAAACCCCAACAGATTATGACTGCACAGCTTTGGACATGTTCAAAGCTCTTGGTAGCTCTTTCTTTCTAATTTAGCCAAATGCTTCTTGAAAAAGAGACATTAAATTCCATCTTCACCAACCCATAAATGTCCTTGCATGTTTTTTTTCTCTACACTGAGGTTATGACTTCCCCACTGTGTTTGTGCTGAAAGATAAGAGCTGATTAAACTTCTGCTGCACTGAGTTAAAGTGACTTATGCTTTCATGTTGACTAAGCCTGAGCCAGACAGTGAACTGCAAAGAACTACTTGAGGGTGTGTAGTTGTGGGGAGTGTATATCCACTGACAGCTTCAAGACCAGGACAGCCCTGGAGAATAGGGATTAAAAAGTCAGGTGTGTTGTTGATATCTCAGAGAAAACGAAGCATTGATTTAGTTCACAGTTTATGGCAGGTGCCAGTGCATTTGCAGAAATAGAATAGAAAAGTTTTGTGTGGAAAGAAAGCCAATAGTTATTTTCAAGTGTTGTTTCCCAGACTCTAAATTGTCCCAAGTAGAAATGCTGTTGTAAGTTAGTCAAAATTTCCTCATTCCTATTTCTCTTATTCCTAAAGAGATATTTTAAGACAAACTGTCTTTCTTGCATTGAATGCACTGTCTGTGTGAAGCAGTAAATGCTCCTGGAGTCTGTACATGTGGATGTTATCCACTAAGATGTTAGCCTGCCATAAAGGCAACTGGCAACTTGGACCCTGTGCAGAGTTGGAAGACAAAGACACACATACCCTACAACAAGATAGGCTGGGTCAGCAACAGGAGCTGAAAGGAAAAAGGTTTTTGTTAAACACTGCTTGGGTTTCTCATGTAGAAGATGTTCAGAAACGTATCTGGTCTACTTCAGCATCTGCATAATGTACAAAGTTCTCAGGGATGGCCTACCACCCTAAGAACAGTAAAAATGTAAATATGACTTTATAGCTCAGCATTTCCAATTCTGTATCTTTTGACTTTGGTCCTTGATGTTAGGATGCTGCAATTCTTCCTCTGACACTCAGCCCTCTGAGTTACCTGAGGTATTTTCCTGTCTCCCAACATTACCTTTTTTTCTTCTGGTAACTAGGTCGAAAATTTTTCAGTTCAGCTTGTTACAGATTGATCAGTCTGAGCATAACTGAATGCTTGATATCAGTGTGAGATGAGCCTTCGAAATACCAGAGATCATTTTAAAAGATTTTATGGTAAGGACAGATTATGATTTTATTATAAGTCAGTAGGAGCAACCCAGGCATGTAAGAGTGACATTTCCATCCACGCTCTTCTGTGCTGGCTCATTAGTCAGAAGCTATCAGTAAGCATGAGGAACAAGGAGTATGAATTCCTGAGCATACACTGTTTATGGATAAGTGTTAAACACATCACTGAGGCGAAGACCAAAGGGCTGAGCAGTCCAATCCTCAAAGATATTTTGCACGGTGCTGCAGCCAGCATAGTTCTTCAGGCAGCTCCACAGGAAGAAGCAGTAGTTCCAGTCTATAAGCTTGGGGGCAAGGCAGTCTTGTTGTAACCTTCTGTGCAATCACAAAGATTTATAAAGTAGCTTTTTGCGTAGGTCGTAGTGCAGATATATGTGATTTTATTTATATAACAGATAGCACAATGTTTGTGCTCATGAGTAAACTGTCATGGCATTAGGCAGGTTGTGAATTGAGTGAACATCATGATCCAATATCATTGGAAAGTCAACATAATTAATGTGTGTTGAGACAAAAGAGGGCAATGCTTCCTCGCATTTATTGGAAATCAAGGACATAAACATCAGAGTTACCATGGAGTTGCTGATACTCTCTGAGTTCATGGCCTGGTTTATTTCATGACATTAGTAACTAATCTTATAGCTGCATTATGAGTGCATCCTCGCTATTGTTTACAGTAGATTTATAAACTATCTAAATAGCAATTAAATATAATAGCCTTGTAGATTGTTTGCAGTTGTTCAGAAACGATTGTGCTAACACATTACTGCGATGCAGTGGCATTAATCTAGACAGAAGAAAAGTGATGCTTCAGTGTTCTGTTCTTCATGCTATGTCTGGCAGCTTGATGACTGCAAAAATAAAGTCACTAACACCAAAAAAAAGGTGGTGTATGACATTGGGGTGTACATGTTTTGAGGTCTCCCTGCTTCATATTGATAAACAGCAACTTCCTCTCTGTCTTAATTACAACATAATCAAAAGGCTTGAAATCTTCCTCTGAAAAAAAAATGCTGTCTAGGTCAATCACAGTCTTTAGAAAGTCAGTACCTTTAAGAGGTAATATAGTTATTGCTTACAATTATAAGAATTGTGTTATGTATTATTTGCTTTCTCCCTCATTTGCAATGTGTTTGATGATTTTGAAGCATAGATCATATAAGAGTTGATTTTTGTCTGCTGCCATTCTTTGCTTAGGTAGCTGCTGATACCTGCATGCTCAGTGCCTGCATAATTTCTGTGGTGCACATAGAAAAGGGTAAGAGCTAGAGCAAGTCAGAGCTGAACAGCTCTGAGAATTCTATACCAGTATAGATTGACCTGCAAAAGCAAAAATCTGCAGAGAGATCAGAGCCATTCTGCACTCCTGGAGACCTGCAAAGCAGCTGTATTGCAAACTGTATCAGACATTTTTGCCTGCAATCCCTGTCTGTGGGAGCTCACAATCTAAATAGACTACAGATATAATGTAGGGGAAAGGAATATAACATAAAGCTGCTTTGCAATACAATTCCATAAAACGTTCCTTGAAATTTTCATCCTGTAACATAGCTGATCAGGATAGAAAATTTTTAAGACTGAAAAAAAGGCTTTTGGAAGAAGTCTGCAGAATTGTAAATCACGAAATCACTAATGAATACTCTAACCTTCAAAAATTCACACTTACAAAAGCTTTAGAAGCCACTTTTCTGTGTTTTATATGATCTGAAATGTGGTAATTCTCCTTAGTTCTGGAGTTCCCTGCGGGACCTGTAAGAAACACATTAGCAGAATAATCAGTTGCACTGGTGAAATGCATTATAACTGGTTTGGGCAGTAGTTTGCCACCTTGCATTCTCCTTGCCTCTTCGTGTATGAGTGTTGTGTTCATTAATGTGGAGCTTCTTCCACTGCTGATTGCTGTGGGGAAGAATGGCAGACACTGACTCTTTGTCTTGCTACTTTTCCAACTAGTACAAAGTACCTCCTAAAACTCCCTTTTGTCCATGTGATTTTGTATACAACAGTTCTCATTTTCACTTGTATGGAACGGTAAATTGACATCTAATTTGGAAACACTGATGTCTAGAGCATTGTCACAGTAAGATTGTGGTTTTGTCACAATTGGTGGTAGAGCCATCATCCTTACCATGCTTGAAGCCCATGAACAGTTTGAGTCACCCCCGTGCCAATAGGATTATGTTGAAATGGGTGTTGAGTCACAAGCTGTAGGTAGAAATGAGCCAAATGACATAAACCCACCATTTCATCACAGAGCACAGGAAAAGCCACCTCTTTCCTGCAGCTAAATAGAGACCTGGACTCACTGCAGTATGTGCCCTGTAACTCCCAGAGGAGCTTTGATATGGACCAGGAGGTTTGCTTGCCATCCCAGAACTTCTAGCTTGGTATAACAAACAACTGTTCCTATATAACACTGTGTGTGTCCAGTTCTTTCTTCCCAAAATGAGCATTTAATTTTCTCTGAAGGGGAAAAAAAGAAAATAGAGTTATGCTCCTTTTTGGCACACAAAACACACAATCTTAAGTACACCTTGTTCTTCAACAGAAATCTGCTGAAGTAAATAAAATTTTGGCAAAGAAAAAGGGCAGGAAGGGGTACTCATCTTCAGTAGCAGTGGGTGTAATAATGGTCTGGCAATCTCAGTCTTAATCTGTGAGTCCCAGAGGTAGAGTAAGTGAAATCATAGATGACAAGAAAATGTTTGTTCAGTTTGGAGAAGAGAGCAGTCGTTATACTGTGACTACCAATAATGTAATGAGTGGCTCTGTTAGAAAAACTGTGTCTTGTCAGGGCTTTGGAGGATGCTGAATAGTGGTAGAGAAGATGCCAAGACAGGTATTTACTTGTAAAGCTAATGCATGGACAGATTTTTATTTCTTTTCTTTTTTTTTTTTTTTTTTTGCAGTATTTTTTAAATTGGTGAAAACTAATTGTAAGTTTCTGAAGCGTAGCCCTTTGCATAATTTTTCAGATCTATGAACCAGAATGTGATAACAAATACTTTAAGTACTTAAATGAAACTTGTTACCTTGAGACCATGTCGAAAAACAGCAACTAAATGTTTTCCATGTGGATGCAAGGGTTTGGAATTAGTTTCTTCCTGTAATCCAGCATTAATTCCAATATTATTTACAAATCAAAGGAAGTGCATGGACATTTGAATTTCCCATACTTGTGAGCAAAACAACAGTAAGAATGGAAACCACATTTTTTTATAAAAATGCCTCAAAAATATTTTTCAATAAATTATTTAATTTAATATGCCCCTTAGTATTTTACTTAAGATCCTCATTGTGCTGAACTTTGCATATGGAGCAGCATGTTGTTCAAGAAGCAAAGAATATTGACTCTTTGGATATGGATAATATGTATGTTGGACACATATAATATGTATGCATGTATACATCTTGTCATGCAGTATAAACACTGCCAAGAAAGTTTTGATGGTTCTATTTAGCTTCAAGCTAATTTTTCCTCACAACATTTACATGTGAGGGCTCTGTGCCAGTATCTTCCACTCTGGATTTTGGCTGCCAGTTAACTGCTGGTTAAACTGGCTATATGAAAGCTATTTAAACTCTACTTGCATATGGCACACCTTCAGCTGTGGTCTAGGTACCATAGCATAGTCTCATTCTTAGGAACATGGTTAGTGGTGGACTTGGCAGTGCCAAGTTAGCAGTTGGACTTGATGATCTTAATGATCTTCTGTAACCTAAACGATTCTGTGATTCTATTCTGTGATTCCCCCATAAATATGTGTTTTGTGCTACCACAATGCTCCAACATGAACTCAGGCTGAGGAGAAACAGCTGCTATGTGGGTCATGGGATCTTTTTACTCTCTGCAATATGAAGTTAAATGGCAAAGCTGTGCTTTTCCAACTTTGTACTGTTCCTGAACTGGAGAATTTGTGGTTTAATATCTGAAGAGCAAAATGCAGTATTTGCTAGTCAACTAAAAAAATACTCTTTATTTGACTTTCTTCTGTCTAATGAATATCTGATATTATTTGTATTAAGAGTCATTAGCCAGAAAACATATTGCATCAGGAAATTTTAGCGAAGGATCTAACCAAGGGCAGCTGGATTTGGCCCCAGTTAATCGATGGTAAGACAGGAGACAGAACAAATGGTAAGAGGCAAGCGCAGATGGAAAAGCATCTTGAAGCTTTTGAAGAATTAATTATCCAACTAATTAGCTGGCAGTCTCACAAGAAGAAGGAGTAGAATTTTTCTGTACGCTTAGGAAATGAAGAAGTCTGATAGAGCCTATGCTGAGGTGTAGCTACCAGCCATGATGATGATGGAGTCTGCTGATTATTTGATATGATGATGATGGAGTCAGACTCTCCTTGTGGGTGCACAGGATGACACTCGTTTCTTTCTGCATCAATAAAATTTCTTACCCCTCTGCATTGAGCAAAAACTGCAGTTGAATTGTCTGTTGTATAAAATGTTGGACTCTGCAGACACCTGTGCTAGTCCAGAGAGTGATGAACTGTGTGTCCTTGCCAAGGTCACCCAGGCATATAGTCAGAGATGGACTGCCTGAAGAGGCTTTAGGTTGATGTCTTTAGCACTGTCATTAGCAACCGAGGGAGTTCTTCAGCAGAAGCATTTCCTCGATGCCTGGAGGTCTCCTTCTGGGCATAATCAGAAATTCCTTAATCTTGTCATAGCTCATACTTTCTATGTGAAAGGTAAGGAAGACTTCATGTTCTCTGGAGTATTATATGGGAGTTCTGAAGTTGCTCAAGTTGGAATAGTTATTTATGTATTTGTTGGTCAGAGATTATGTGGAAAAATCTGATCATTTCCTTGGATCACTGATAGAACTCTCACCAGTACAGAAAGAGACCAGTGCTTGTTGTATGGGTTTTTTTAACCAAAGATGTATAGATACAGATGCCTTCTTTTTTTCCTTTCCAGCTCTATCTGCTCTGTAATTTTCAAGATTGGTTGGCACCTTCCATGAACTAGGTGTTTGTCCTGATGAATACATGTAGTGACAAATGATAACATTAGTCGCCCTCCACTGGTTTTTTTTTCTTTCCAGACAACATGATGGATTCTGGGTATTATCTTTTTATCTTCAAAAGTTAATTTCAGGAGCTGTTAAAACTTATGTAAGTGTAAACCATGACTGCAAAGCCCACTGACGTATGCAGTTTGTATTACATATTTCTGTTATTATTGATGTCAGAATGTACTTGTGTTGATGACATCAGACAGGAAGTCAAACAAATCTACCATGCTCAAATTCTGGAGGATTAATTAGAAAGGTTCACTCAGTAATTTAGGAAAATAAATCTATGATCTGTTAACCATTATGGAATAGGTGTCAAAGTCATCCCTGTGAAAAATATCAGGACAATTTCAAAAGCTGTGCTGACTAATTTTCTTCTGTTTTATTTGATAGTTGTTAGTGACTTCCACTATCATTTCACATGGGGTAATGTGGCAATATTAGATTGGGGATCTGCAAACTTGTGCCTGTAGGAGACCTGTACCTTTTCATGGTTTTAAACTGTGGCCATACTACACTAAGGGGTGTGACACAGGCCAACAAGTACCTGGTTGTGGTACAGAGTGGGGAGACATAACTTCAGCATAGCATAAGGGAGTGATGTTGTTTCTAGACTCAAGATGGTTCTCTCTTCTATTGGGGAACAACAGAGGCAGAAGCAATACATTATACCTGCAGGGTTAGTGTTTGCATAAGTTATTTTAAGAACTTGTTGCGTGGTAAATTACCTTATCATATTCATAATAAAATACATTTATCCATGCCTAAGTTAGAGAAAGGACTAATGCTAGATTGTTAAGGCTACCTCCTTAACATGAGATTTGAGAGAAATTTCCCTCCCTCTGTTAGCTTTTCTCTGCAAGTGAGACTGATGACTGGTTCCAAGAAAGGAGCTAAGTTGTGTCAGCAAGGGCTGCAGCTCTGTTTCTCTCCCACCTTAAGAAAACCAGGCTTTTGGATATAAGTACAAGTCTGAACTTTGGTGTCTGGGTGAATTTCTAGGACTCATGCAAATACCTGGTCATGGTTCTGTCTCCACTGCCAGGGCTCATGGGCTGCTGGCAGCCTCTGCTGGAGAAGCTGCCCCTGCTTTGGTAGGGAGCTCACAGCCCTGCTTTGCACACACTCTGCCTCTGTGCAGGGCAGACCATGCAGCTCCAGGCAAGCTGCTGCTGCTGCCCAGCTGGCATGTAAAAGGCTGGTGGCATCCCTCAAATTCTGCCCTGCCATCAGAGGAGGGATTGAGTGTTGATGTGCCCATGCAGGAAGCTTCAGTGGAGCACCTAAAGGGAAAAAGTGGAGTATTTTTGTGTAATTTAGCAGCTTTTCTCTGCCTGTAGTGTTTGAAATGATTAAAGACACACAAGAGGCCTCTCCAGCTACTGGCACTGGGTTTGCTGTTCAGCTGGGGGATTGGATGTCTCTGTTTTCACAGCTGTCTGCCATCTGGAACTAAATGTTTGGACTGGGTGCTCTGCTTAAGACCTTAGCCCGAAATCAAATCATGTAATTGTGAAACATGCTGCAAACAATAAATGTTTTGGAAGAAATTAATTTAGAAGAAGGTTTCTGAAAAAAATAGTGCAGAGGCTTCCAGATGTAGAAGAAGGAGAAGGATTAGTGCTGAGGTAGAACATTAGAGTAAGCAGAGCCTCAGATTCTTCAGTCAGTTGAAATAGATGTGATCATTATCAAGAATTAATCTCTCACTAATCCAAAACATTCTTGCAGGTATTTCTCATTAATTGGAAAATGTTGAATAAAATAAATGCAGAAATGTTGTGGGGTTTTTCTCCATTTGGTTTAAGACTTAATGTGATTAGCTGTGCAAAATCTCTAAGAAAACAAGTCAAATAATTTTGAAGGCCATAGATTTTGACATTTATCCCCACTTACAGCATTATTAGCTGAGGGTCTTAGCTACAAAAATGATTTCAAATACTTAAAAAACAGTAGTGAAACCTGCTGAAGAGGTTAAAACCACCATAATAATAATTTTCATATAAGATAGCACATCCTGGTTCCACTTTGTGCCTTTTTCAATTTATTTTCTTATCGTCATGCCTGAAAGCTGTGAAAGCATTTTGGGCACAAAGCCACTGACATATTCATGAGAATACCTGTCTGATGCGCAGTTAGCGACTCCTCTTTTCACAGTTTGGGAAGATTCAATAGTTGCAGTCAACATTTTAGTACTCATGATATAGTAAATAGACCCAAGTGTATACTAAGAAAAGCACTTTTACTATTAACTTGCTCCCAGATACCTGAGTGGAGATAGACTAGCAAGGGAAATTTTTGGTGTATGTGACATTGCTCAAAACACAGTATACAGACAGATGAATTATGTGAAGTATCCACCCTGGAAACATCTTTAGTTTCACTTACTGGAGTCAGGTAAGGCACATGTGTTTGCAAGATAGTGCTCCAAGAATATTTTGTTGTTTTGATCAGTTATTCTTGTCCCAGTGTTGTGATTCCCTATATACCTTGCTGTATTTGAGAGTTTCAGTCTCTGTTATAGGAAAAGTAGTAGTCTGAATTCTCTCCCAGCCACTTGCTCTCTCTCTCACTCAATTTTAAAAGCCAAATTGTGGCTTATGAATTCACCTTGTATGTATTGCTGCACTGCAAGTACTCAGAAGCAGCAGCCAGCACCTAAAAAAATAAAAATTTTCATCTAGTCTTTGTGGTTTTGAAAGAAAAGATTGGAAATATATTTTAGTGCAGCATAAAGTAGAACTGTAAGGAGTTTTCACCAGAATGCATTGGTGGCAATGTTTAAATTGAGCAAGAAAAATAAAAATGTATGAAGGAAGGAACTTTTCTTTGTGCAGGGAGGGAAGAGTTTGATGTTTAAGGACTTCCTCTGCTCTGGGGCCTGGTGTAGCAGTTTTTTGCATGTTTTAGCTGAGGAATAGTTGCATTTCTACTCATAGCTGGTGGGATCATGATAATTTCCATAAAACAAAATGAGTTTCTGTTTTCCTCCTAAAGTCACTTCACATTTGGAACCACCTTTTGCTGCTGGTCAGTGTTGTGTGCAAACACTAGACAAAAGCAAGTTAGATCTATTCACAATCTTGTGAACAGAATTAATTTCAAGTGGTGATGTATTAAAATTTCAGTATTTTTAGTGTTATGTATAAGGTCCTTCTGTAGCATATAGATATTACACTGTGAAGAAAGTGAGTCTGCCTTTTAGAAATGCCTTTCTTGGCTGCATTGCTCTGACAGTAATGTCAGATGGGAGATTGGGTTTGTGGCTACACAAAGTACTTGTACTTAATTGAATCCACTGCCTGCATTTACGGAGAGTGAAGCAAAGAGCCTCTCAGGCCACTACTGAGCAGCCTTCACAGTAATGTTATCACTCCTATTACACCTCTGCTGCCTGTTTTGCTGCAGAAATCAACATTTTAACTCCTAAGTCCTTATTTCCAAGAGGTGAACTAGTTTAGTAATTACAGATGAGCACTTTGGCATGTTCAGGGATGGAGGGAAGTGCAGTCCTGACTGTA
This sequence comes from Acanthisitta chloris, assembly GCF_000695815.1. Taxonomy (NCBI): domain Eukaryota; kingdom Metazoa; phylum Chordata; class Aves; order Passeriformes; family Acanthisittidae; genus Acanthisitta; species Acanthisitta chloris. The sequence goes on from NW_008689193.1 coordinate 90,010, forward strand.
GGGGTTAGGCAGTGGGCAGAGGACATTCCTGTTGGTACAAACAGCAGTTCAGGGGCTTGATGACACCTCCTGAAATATTAAAAGTATTCAAAATTACAGGTAAGATTAAATGACTGACCATACTGGTGAATCTTTCTAGGGTGTTTTTGCAGGCTCGAGCATGGGGATATTGGTCTTCTGAAATGCTGCAGGCAGAGAGTGTGAGCTCTACTTGCTGGTGCACCAATCCTGAATCATCTGTGTGCATTTACATGCTGTTTAGTTATGTCATGGAGCGTGAATGGTTATATTTCATAAATGTTTTGCAAAGGAACATAAATTCATCGTTTTTAATGTTAATTCATGTAAGCAGTTAGCTCAAGGCTTGCTAGAGAGACAGAGCTGCTGTGTGGCTTTGAAAATTTTCAGGAACTTAAAAATGTTCCAGTACTATGTTCAAGAAGAAAAAAGGTGTTTTGGAGTAGCTTTCAAAGTTGAAGAAACACATGTCAGGGGTGATGAGGAAAGAAGGGAAACTTTGGATGGCAGAGTAGACCAAGAAGATGGAAGGATGTTCAGAGGGTGACTGAGGATGGAGACAAAGCTGCTGCATGAAATGAGTGGAGAATAAAGCTGAGGCAGCAATCAGTGGCACAACAGTGAGTATCCTGAGATATTTACTTATCTGCAATCTGTCAGATGGAATTAGCAATGCCTGCTAACTAGTAATAACAGGATTAAAGACCTTTTCATGGTTCAGTCATACAACAAGTAGTTCTTAATCCTGTGCTTTGACTGGCACTGATGGCTTTAAATCTAAGTTTTTTATTGCAGAGACAAGACAGTATGGGTTTCTTCACCATTAAAAATACAGCCTGAAAAGGGAGGAGAGAAGCAAAAATGATACTCCTGATCTTCAAAAATGAATTAGATTGATCTCATTTAATTAAAGAAGCTTAAATAAAATAGAATCATTTGATCAAGTAGGCTTTTTTGGTAATCTCTTGAAAGCTTTTTTTACAGGAAGAGATTGTCAGTAGTAAGAAATCACTTCTTACTGAGCAATAGTCATTAGAGTGGTTCCCACTACCTAATCTCTCTGTAATGTAGTCTGATAGGAATATTTTTTAGTTCCCATAAATAACAACTACTTGGCTAATTTACTTTGGATTTCTTGGTTAAGCAATTAACTATGCCTTGTTATTGCTTGCATTTCCTTCATTTACTTTAGAAGAAAATGTGCACTTTTACTGTGGAAATACACATTTACAGGAAGTGTTTGTTGATATTTTTTCAAAAAACTTGATACATCCAACATTCTCTAATCCTTGTTTACTTTTGCTGTTAATGCTGGGTCGTACTTCAGCTTCCTATAAATGCTCAGCTGTATCAAATATTATTTATAAAACTAAAAATGTGATTACTGCTCAGTACATTTTGGATTATTCAAACTGTATCAACTGTTTTTACTTCAGTTTTGAGCTCGCTGCTGTCTCTTGAATTTCTGACCATAAAAAACTTTGTTCTAGGTCACCCTTGGTTCCCAGTAATGGTTAAAATCATTGCATTGCTCATGGTATGAAAAAAACCCTCAGTTTTATTGCTTTCTGCAGCAGAAATCGTGAAGTGGCTACTGTTCAAAATCATTAGTTTGGGGACTCATAGGGAAATCTATTTCAGATGGTAATTTAGAAGCAAAGGGAACAGCAGTAATAGTGACAATAAAACTTTGCTCTTTGGTTAGTATTTTCCCATAAGTCATTTATCATAGAAGTACGAGAGAATGACAAATGATTATGCTTTTTAAATGGTCTTTGTTGGGAATATATTTACTTCATGTTAGACTCCCTGAGTCACTGTATATCAGAGTACATTGCTGAAATAGTGTAACAAAGGTTTCTATGGCATGTTGCTTCTCTAGTGCTATTAGCTGCATTTTCATAGTGTGAATCAGGATGGTGCATAATATTGCTGTTAGTTTGATTCCATTGTTGAGCTGTGGAAATGCAGACATGGCCGCTGTAATTTAACAGAAAAGTAAAGAAAATGGCTAAACTCTGAGATGTTTATAGCTGAAATAGCATCTAGTCACAGGCTTTGACAGCTCAGGAAAATGAGCAATCTGAGAGTACAGACTAAAAGGATTAAGAGCATTATTACAGGCAATGCTAATAGCTGTGGTTCTGCTTTGTATACTTGTCTGTAGCTTTTTGCTTGTTAGTATCTCAGTTGTTTGTTTTTTTATTAACCTGGAGTGGGAAAATTGGGCCAAGGACGAAGTTTGGGACACCATATGCCTAAACTGTGTGGTAGTGCTCAAAGTGCTCCTGGCTGATAGTAGAAAGTTAGACACAGCCCATTGTGGCACATGTCTGAGTACATAACAATGTCCATGTCATAAACCTTTCTTATCATCACTGTATTGTCTGCTGCCCTTTTTGCCATCCCCACATTCCTCCAAAGTATTTTTATTATCTTTTTATTGCTATTTTTGTCTGGTTGGTATTGGGGTTTTTTTGTTTGTGTTCCTTTGCCCTTTTCTTATTGCACTTTGTCATGGAGCCTGGAGCTGAGTCTCACAGAATGAGTGAACTTGAAATGCTTTGCAACATGGTAAGCAGGGAAAGAAAAACAGACAAGGCTGTGAGTGGCAGTGAAGGAGGAAGGAACTGCCTGTCCAGTCTGTTGCTCATGGGGAAAAAGAGGAGACAGAGCCTAGACTTGTAAATAAAGTGCATAGCACACTTCTATAGCACATATACATATATAGCATGTGCTTTATATAGCACACTTGAGGTAAAATGTGTGTCAGAGACAGAAATAGTGTCAAGAAGCTGAGAAAAGTTAACCACAGTCTGCTATTTGTTTTTGCTTTTCCAGTATGTTCTCATACCATGATATAAAGATGTGACTTAGGTTTGTGATGTATGCGTTGTGCTGTATATCTTTGCAGAAGTGTGTCTGATTTCACAAGGGATGTACGCATTGTGCTGTATGTCTTTGCAGAAGTGTGTCTGATTTCACAGTTAGAAAATCAGATGGTTTTATTGGATAGAATGGAATTAGTGGAAAATTTCTTTTCCTATTCAGCTGTTATAAAACTTACCTCTTCTATGAGGACTGTAATAATATTTCTTAAAGTGAATAGAAACATTTTTAACTGGAAAGACAATTTCAAGGGCGCATTGTGCTGTATGTCTTTGCAGAAGTGTGTCTGATTTCACAGTTAGAAAATCAGATGGTTTTATTGGATAGAATGGAATTAGTGGAAAATTTCTTTTCCTATTCAGCTGTTATAAAACTTACCTCTTCTATGAGGACTGTAATAATATTTCTTAAAGTGAATAGAAACATTTTTAACTGGAAAGACAATTTCAAGGGAAGAATTTACCTTGCCATAGGTATTAAAAGTTTGCTTAGTTTGTCCAAATTGATAATAAAAGGGAATGTGAAGCCAATGTTGGTGAAAACTCATGCTGAATTATTCTGTAGCCTGTTCTGAGCCTGAGGAAATTCATTGCTGAACATTCATTTCTATCTACCAAAATGTTCTGCTTTCTCTGTATCCCTCTTACCTCATCCAGATTTATATATTTGAAAATAACATCTACTATCAGCCTGATGTAAAGAGTAGCTCATTGCGCCTGACATCCTCGGGAAAAGAAGGAATTATTTTTAATGGAATTGCAGACTGGTTATATGAAGGTAAGCTGGATGAATATATCTGTTTGTTAAAACAGACAAGAGGTCCTTGCACAGACCCAACAGCACAAATCTATTCATTTCAGAAAATGCTGTCTAAGGTTGGGTTTGCTTCTTTGCCTTCTCATTTTCTTACATGATTGCCTTTGTATCTATTCATCCTTTGTATTGACTCATGGTTTGCATATAGCAATATTTTCTGAGAAAAGGGAATTTATTTTCAGCCAGAGTGTATCAAATGTATGATGAACACTAGGCAACATGTAAAAAATTCTATAGTAGTGAAACTTGGATGTGGGATTTTGCAACCAACTTCACTGGGATTGGCACTTCAAATGGAGCTGTTCAAATAAAACTAAACATCCTGTATAGTTTGCTTCTCTAGAATAACTCCATTTGTACATTTGGAGCTATTATGGATTTACAATACAAATGAGGAGGGAAGGGGCTCAGTTTGTTGCTTGTATGAGCAACACTGCTGATCTATTTGCAGTTAAAACATGTTTGTAGAAGAGGGCACAGATAGTGTAAAAGCAGTATTGGCTGTTTTCATTTCTCCTGCTGGACATATAGCAAAAGGTGATCCAAGATGATACTGCCTGGTGCCTCACTTGTTTTTTCACTAGTGTCTCTCCTTCAGCCCCAGTGGTGATTGCTGTGTGTTAGAGTGACTTGCAAGAGACTCCAGCACCTCAATCCAGGCAGTGACATTGTGCTTGACTTTAAGAACATGCTTGAATCCAATTTGAGTGTTTTGACAAGGTCTAAAAGTGTCATACTGTTACCTCAGCAAGTGGCTGCTACTTTTGCTTAAATCAACCTACACTAGATTTCTGGAAAACTTGCTGTTACTGGCAAGCAGTGACAAACTGGACCGGGGGATAGCTCAGCCTGTAATACCCTCTGTCTTCTACACCCATCTTCTGCATAGTACCACAGAATGTTTCTCTCTGCAGCCAAAATGCTTTTAATACAATAACAAATTAAGAACATTTTAAAAAAGGGAGCAGATTATATAGCTTGGTACAACAGTTTAAAATTGATAGACATTTCAGTTACTCTTTCTATGGGACTATGAATTTTATAGATATATAGCTCAGTGTTAAATATTCAGCTACCTGAGGTATATATAACTTCTCATATGTAGAGTTTTGCAGGGCAGAATGTTTCGAGGAATTATGTTAATGCCCAAGTGAACTCTGCAGTTAGAATGGTAGTTTGCATCCCTCAGCCTGTGTCTGCCAGTTACCCACTTGCAAGGCTTCTGTTAATGTTTTGAAGTGTGTGGCAGCATATTTCAAAGCTTAAGGACAAAGGACATGTTTGGAATGGAATATAGTTTTATATGCAGTACATGCCTGCATGCAAATGGGAGAATTTAAGCAGATACAGCTCATTGAAGTTGATATAGTATATCAAGTTTTTCCTATAACAAAATGAAGTTAATAAGAGTCATAGCCATTGGTTGTCAAAGCAAAGTTGTTGACAAGTAAAAGTTGTTTAGTTTGGGACTAGAAATTTTCTGAAGAGTTGTGGAAGATGATATGCATCCCAAAGCCTTCTTCCCAAAGCATGTCCTAAAGCCTTCTTTAAGTGATTCTGCCCATTCTTTTCCCAGTCTTTGTAATCCCTGACCCAAATAGCTCTTGCTTTTCTTGATTTACAGAGAAGTCTGCAGGCAGACAGTGGGGTCTTCTCAGCAATATACATAATTAAAATCAGGATCAAAGGGAATTCTGTCTGTACACAGTAGAGGACTCCAGTCCATGTCTGTTGGCATGAATGAACATCCCACTTCTTTCCCATTAACCACTGTTTAACTTAGAGCAGGGCTCTACTTTCAACAGTGTTTTCAAGAGCATCACAAGCTGAGCAGGCTGAATATTGTACAGGTGAAGTTAAGAGATTTTCAGTTGAAGCAAGCACTGTTCCTCCTTTTGACCTTATTTGTTTTCTTTTATTATTTGCATTAGTTTGCTCTTAGCATTTTACCTTACAAAGCATTTGGGAATAGCTTTTCTTTGTGTGAATAACCTTGTCTATATGCAAACAGTAATATTTTAAAACAAACACAATTGTGATTTTTGCTGTCTGATATTCACCATTCATTCTCTGCTCTTCTCCTGTATAAAAGGCTTTAGTTTTCCAGCCAGGGAGAGAAGCATGTCCTAGAATATATGACTTTGAATACAAATCCCAGCTTCTTTGCACCTAACCTTAGATAATTCAGCATATTAAGGTGCTTCAAAACTCTTCAGGGTCTGCTTGAGATCTCAGATCTACATCTTAGAGAGTCTCTATTAATTATTTCAGTAGCTTTGTTAGGTAGGCTGTCACACTAGGTATGCAGTCAGGCCTTTGTTCCCCTTAGTACACTATTCTCAATTAGTTTGTCAGCCAAATTCTCCAAATTTAGATATAAAATCCTTACCAAACAAGTCAACATATCAAATATATAATAAAAAAAACTAAAGTCTTTTCACAACTGGAAGCAGAAGACCTGTAGAGGGTGAATTTGGAACTGCTCAGGAGCTGCTCTACTGGGATTCCAGAGGTTTAAGTGTTGTGTCTGTGGTTGTTTCTGTTGTGTTTCTTTTGAATCTGAAATACAATGGTAATAGATGTAAGAAAGTATTGCGTGACATTTTGATTTGGAAATCAAATAAAATTTGGAGTAAAATAAAGGTTTTGTTTGGAATTAAAAAATTTACATTGCAGGAAAAAAACCAAACTTCCTAGGAATTAAAGCTTTCAGTTAGACTGAGACAAGAAGTGAAAATACTGCACTCCAAAGTGTTTACATAAATATCACTGTGTGAGTATCTGCATGTCATCAGGTGCCACAACTCAGAGAAATCAAGTATACTGAAGTTCTATATTCCAAGAAGAGAAAAAAGATTGACAATCCTAAAAAGAAAAAAAATCCAAAAAACCCACATTAAAATGGTCCTACAAACAAATTAAACACATCTATTGCAACGCAATAGTGCTAAACATATGGTGGTTGCAAATCATCTTTCACATTTAGATGATTTATTGACACATCAGTGGATATATTCATGTGAGGAAAATGGTTAAAGTTTGGTCTTTTGATATGCCTTGTGATCCAAACATTCAGCTCAGGATAATGTGAATTTAACGAAACTATAACAGACACATTTCAAGTAGGCACAGAAAGAACAATTCAGTGCCAATTGAATAAGCTAGAAACTGTGATATTTTTATGGACCCTAAGGAAATCTGGTTTTGCAGAGGAACTTCTTCATTCTCATGTTGCCCACTGGTGGTCTCCAGACGGTGAAAGACTGGCCTTCCTGACCATAAATGACTCCTTGGTACCCAACATGGTTATTCCCAGGTTCACTGGAGGTCTGTATCCAAGAGGAAAGCAGTATCCATATCCTAAGGTAAGATGAGTGTGAGTGCAGCCCCCACCTCCTCTTCCATGTTCAGTGATAGTATTCAGCCATATGGAAGGAGTGTTTCCAGAGAGTAACAGAGGCTGATTTTGTTCATGTTGCTTTTCAGGAAAGAATATTTTGTTTTCAGTAGGCTGTGACACCTTTTGCTGAAGAGAAACTATGGGGTGAGGAAACAGCAATCTAATTGAATGAATTTCATCATTGATATTTGGCTTGGTAAAATCAATCCAGCACTTTGGAGAGAAGGGCAATACATTTGAAGGACTGCACAGAAAAAAAAAAATTTGTCACAGCTGCACTGCAGCCATACATGCTGTGTGCAGAGCACAAGGCATGCTCCATCACAGTTACATAGTTCTCAGTAGATTATGCTGTTATTAGTAAATGTGACAGACTGGCATTGAATAAGTCAGAGTAACATAGATTCCTGGCCATCAAAATAAGAAGAAAAAAAAAGAACTATGTCTGAGTTTCAGAAGATTTAGAGAAGGGTTTTGAGATTTGATTTGGAAAGCAAAGGAACAGCCAAGACAGGGATAATGTCAGAAATTGCTCCTCATTGTCTGGGGATTTCCTGGTAAGGTGCCTCCCTATCTGTCTTTTTGTGCTGAGCTCCAGCTGGTCAGTTTATCCAGCCCTTGTGTGCAGTTCAATGTGTCTGAATTCCTTTCTGACAGGCTATGTAGGTTCACAGATGTGGTACTTCTTTGACATTTCAAGGGAAGTTTATTGAGATCTTTATAAAATATAACTGTTATCCTATTGCTGCTGCTGTATTTTGGTGATGAGCCTTTATCCTTGATGGGTGAACAATTAGGCTGTGTCAAGTACTATGAAACAATAACATACATGATTTAAGTAGAATGTACCTGTGCTGTGAAATAATGTTATAAAATAATGAAGTAACAGTCTTTTTAGAGGTAGTTTATATACTTCTGTTGGAAAAAGGCCTTGAGTGACAGAGCAAAGAAAAAAACATAAGGAATATTTTTAAAAGTCAGCTTGTAAACAAGAAAGAAGTAATTCCATTTCATTAGCAATTCAGCATAAAAGTGATACACAATACTACTTCAGTAATCTCATTAATGAAAAAACATTATCTTTATTTAATGTCTCCATTTAATCCAAATTAGCTACACGTTAAACATCATTAATTGGTAATGAAGCTTGTGGTATAGCAACAGAGATTAAGCAAAAAGATTTGGTCTTTGTTATAGAATACAACCATTAGAGAAAATTCTAACTACGATAAAAAAGTGAAAACACACATGTGTGTGAACACTGGAACATGCTCATCTCTGTACATGTCACACCTGAAAACTGTGTTCTTCAAAAAATCCATGGAAAGGAAGTTTAAATTTTGTTACATACATCAAGAACATAGTAGGATTTCAATGCAGACAGTTCTTGCACTACTGAACAAATGTTTTGAGGATTATGCAAAATTTATGCTGTTTAAATTGTCATGAGGGGACCCTGAGGGGTGGAGGAATTGAGGCTGTTCACTGCTGAGGGAGAGATGTGGATGAGAGTTTTCCATTCAGGGGGAACATCCACTTTCAGCTGCCTGAGCTCACTTCAGGCTGCTCACCCCATGGGCCTTGTATGGGGTTAGAAACCACAGCTAGAGGTGTAGGGCTGAAATCCACACAGCAGAGTAGGGCACACCTGGGGGGTTTGTGACAGGGGCAGTGTGTTGGAGCAGTGTAGTTCATGTTCAGGGGCTAGCTCAGATTTGGCCATGCTTGCTGTGACAGTGCTTTGGAGTGTCTCTCTACAACCCATGCTAGATAGTAATTACTGATGGCAGCACTCCCTGTGAGAGCAATTGGACACCACTATGCAGGCAATGTAAGGTTCAAAGGATAAAAGGAGACTGCAGTTGTGTCCTAAGGACTTGATCTTTCAGTTGTTGTCTTCCACAGTTATGCATTTGTGTAAACTGTGTTCATGCAAAGGATGCCTGTGAAAGACATTTCTCTTGAGGCAAATGTCAGAATTTTTATGAAGAGAAAGGAGAATTCCCAGAGTCTAAATAAGTCCCTTTTCAAAAACCTTCTTTTTTCAACAGTAGTAAAAATATACAAATGCCACTTTCTTGTCCTCCATACCCCTCAGGAGTGAGTGGATATAGCATTCAGCATTTTGACATAAGTCAAATTTCTAAAAGGAATTTGTGGGTGTATTTCAGCCAAGCTATTCTGCATTTCTAAATATCCCTGTGAAGAGCAAGATACACACCTTTGTAGTTTATTATGACTAAATCTGTAGAATCTGTGATTTTTACCTTGTCCTTCCATTCTTAAGCAGAAGTCAGCCCCATTGAGGGACACACTTTCCATTCCCTATATCCCAAGGATGTTATATAGTGTTGTGTGACTCCTGTGACTTACATAAAACAGAAACTCGAAGATGATATGTCTAGAACATGGATATGGGACTAATAGCATCTCCTTGCAGCCCTTCAGAGCCTTGTTTTTTATCACCAGTGCTCTCTTTTCATCCCAGGAACATCCCTAGTAATGAGCCATGTTACCAGAAGGATGAGTCCCACCTCCCTGTAGATCCTCAGGATTTATCAGACTCTTCCCAGTGGATATATATCAAACTGCCATTTTATTCCCCTTTAGCAACAAGAAGCATTTTGTTTCCCTTAGAGCTGGCCTGCCAAAGCAGCTGGCTCCTGATCAGGGCTGAAAATAGAGATTTCTGACTCAGCAAACCAGGGAAGGAAGACTGGGGGAAATGGTAAAGAAAAAGAAGGGAGAGGAGGAAGAGGGGGAGTGCTACCCCAGATAGAGGTAGTGCAGCTTTTTGGAAGAAGAAACAATAGTGTCTGGAAAAGACTTTGCTGGAGGCTGAATTTAACTCTAGGTTTAGGAACTGACTTTACTGAATTGGCCAAAGCCACTTCTAGCATTGGTCACTTGCTCTGCACAGGAAGGTCTACCCATGGGAAAGGGCAGTGAGATGATCAGTCAATATTTCAATCTTTTATCTGTGTGATTAGTATTTTAATTTAAGATATTTGAACTTTACTAACTTTTCATTATTATAAATATACTGAATTCTGTTAATGAGTGAGTCTGTTTAACTGTGACTGATTCAGTGCCTCTAAAACAGCTATTTTTTTTTTTCCTTTCCAAAGGCAGGTCAAACAAACCCAACAGTAAAGCTCTTTGTCGTTAATCTGTATGGACCAGCACATACACTGGAACTGATGCCACCTGACAACTTTAAATCGAGGTATATAATTTCATTGTTTTGAAAACCATGTGTGATTTAACCTAACTGTTTCTTAGGCTAATCACTGCCTTTTTACATCAGCATAAGACTTATCTTTGACTGGAATACACTTGATCTCAGTCCCCATGGCTGAACATAATGATAAAATAAAATACAGCTGTACTGGACTGATGCTTCTCTTCTAAATCACAGGGGTCTGGAATGTGATTCCTTGTTAGGAACTGCAGTGATGGGACGAGGGGTAACGGGTTCAAATTGAAGGAGTGGAAATTTAGGCTATTAGGAAAAGGTTTTTCCCTGTGAGGGTGGTGAGACACTGGCACAGGTTGCCCAGGGAGGCAGTGGCTGCCCCAACCCTGGCAGTGTTCAAAGCCAGGCTGGATGAAGCCCTGAGCAACCTGCTCTGGTGGGAGGTGTCCCTGCCCAGGGCAGGGGTTGGGACTAGATGATCTGTAAGGTCCATTCCAACCCCTAAAATTCTATGATTCTATGTGCTCATATTTGATATCCTGAGAAGTTCCAATTTACTGGAAATATATAAAGTTGAGAATCCTAAGCTATGTCCAAAGGGGTGAACACTGCTCTGCTTCTGAGGTTGTTACTCATTCTCTCCCAAACGTTGGTTGCTGTGTGCCAACTTGTTGCTTTCAGTTTCATCACATATACTAATGATCTCCTAGCCCTAACATGTTATGCAATAGAGGTAATAATAACAATAACAACAACAGTTTCTACAGTCCAGATCTGGCTGCTCTCTAAGGACCAGAGAAGTGCCACTTCCTCTCTTCACCCAGGGCATTTTCAGATGGAGAATGGTGTGAAAAGGATTGGCAAACATAAAGCTACCTCTAGCTGCAAAAAACTACCTCTACATACAGCCATTGTTTTTCCATTTCCTACAAACCCCCAAATGTTTTATGTTAATTGTTCCTAAAACAATCAGGATGCTAACAGTGGGCACTCATTCACAATCACTCTGAACAGTTTTAAGCTGGTGTAGCTCTCTTCTACACAAATTGAGGTACTCTTATTTATTGCTGGAATAATTTAACAGTGAATTATGCCTTGCAATTATTTGTGTCAGCTGGGATGCTTACTGATTGTGTTAGTAAGACAAATTATTTTGAATGAGTTGTGCTTTTTGAAGTATTTTCTTTCTATTGATGGGCCACTACTGAAAAGCATCATAAAATTGCCTACTGCTTGCTAACCCTTCATTAATTTAAGTAGTGCTGTAAGATCTGAAAAAAATTTCTTGCCATCAAGATCAGCATCTTCACTCTCCTAAACAGCATTAAAATTCTCCTTTAAGTGTCAAAAGGTGCAGAGTAGTTAAGTGAGAAAACAATATGTGAATGGCCCAGAAAAAATTAATCTTGAAAATACTGTTCGGATGTTATGGTTTTACTTTAGATTTTTCAGATTCATTCTGTCTCCCCAGCAGATAGAAAATAATATTAGGCTCAAATAAATTAATATTGGTATCTTAAACCCTTTTTTTGCATCTTGAAGCTAAAGCCAGAGTTCTGAAATTTATTTTGTGGGCCTTAAAGAGCATCTTTGCCAGACTTGTGAGTTCTTGATAGAGATATTGTTGGTGTTTAATTGAAATAACATTGATACTAAAAATTCTGGCTTGCTACTGCATGAAAAGACTGAGTAAATCTTTTTAAAACTGGGGTTAAGAAGTTAGTTTCTCCTTAATTTTAGCTATTAAGGTATAATGTCTGTGATGTAAAATTTAGAAAAACTTTGTACTTCTGGGCCAGTTTTACTGTCAGTTGGGTGTCCAGCTCTGGATTTCAGCAGCAATCCTTGTGCTGGTCATCAACCCATATATATCCATATATCAATATATATAGAGGTATGAAGAATGAGCATTGGATGGACTTTACTAGAGTGGAAATATTTGAAGTTTGTAATGGTTGGGAGATTATTTTCCTAAAGTATTAGCTTTTTTAATAAAAGTTGTAGCTACTCTTAGTGGTCAATTTATTTCAATCCATTCATTATGGAGTCATTAGTAAATAGGTCACTGGAGTCTCTCAGAATTAAATGGAATGGTTCACTCTCACATATAGTTTTATTGATCTTTCAGGGCAGAAGCATTTTGGAAATAAAGATTGTACAAGTCATAACCAACTGCTGTTATGGAGAGAGTCACTCCTACACAGAGAAACCACAGAAGTGGCTAGGGAAAGGAAGGGAGTGGAGGCTTCTGTTAGCTATAACCACAAAATGTAACATTCAGATTCTCAGCTTGCCCCAAACTGTGTGCAGTGCAGGACCTCTGAAGATACAAAACCATTTCTCTGGTTTTTAGGGCATCTGGGAACTTGATGTAAGATTGAGTAAATTCAATGTTCTGCCTTCATTTACTTCTTGCAGTGATTCTATAAAGGTGCTTGGTATTGTTTTCCAAGTTTTGTTCAGTTTTTTATGATATAAAATAGCAATAACATTTGTAAATTTACTCCTGAAAGTTTTATTCTGTAGAAAAAATTGCCACCTACTGTGCAGTGTTAATGCCACAAAAAGACTGACAGTCTTCCTTTAAACATGTGGTTGTATTCTGTGCAATTACAGTTTGCCCCTTGGTGTTTCCATTTCATGTGTACAATTATGTTTTCTTCAGTGGCAAACACAATTTAATATCTTGCTTCAGTCCTTTTTCTGGAAAGCATTTATAGTCTTTCCTCTTTAAGGTGGAGTTGTGGGGAAACTCAATGTGTGTACAGGCACAGAGGGTCTACAAATCCCAGGCCATTTGTGTACTGGGTCTGGAGAGAAAGAGAGAGCACTTATTTTCATTACTAGTACAATAGGTTAGTTGCAAAAAAGCCTGAGAAGTCTGGAGACATAAACTGATAGCAGCTCCCTCAGAACTAAACCAGTTTTTGCCCTGCAGGCTTCTCTGGTTTTATTCAGCTGTTTCAGCCAATCTAGTAAAATATACAATATTGTTCTACAAACTTCAACTTGTTTATGTCTCTTGACCTGTGACAGCACCACTGCTCTGTATGCATGTGTGCACACTGTGTATGGGAAACAACAGATTAACTGCAAAGCTGTGAATTACAAAGGAATGTTACCTGGAGATAGTAATGAATTTCAGGAGGGTTATGTGTTTCTACATATATACACATGCTATACTACACTCCTGATAAACAATACATAATGCAGTGAAATTTGACCATATTTTTATGCATAGTTGATGAAAGGGGGAAAAAATGAATTATTAAATAATCTTTTATGTTCACTTCAGTGCTCATGGAGTTTATGCCAGTGACGGGAAATGATGTTATGGTTTGATTTGGACTATTCATTACTATATCAGCTAGATTCTGTATGATTAAATCTCCAATTTCTGTCCCCCACTGAAGACTTTCAAATGGAACATTTCCAGGCTCTTTTTTGTAGAATTTGGTTTGGAGATAATTTGGACTTTGCTGGAAGTAGATCCTTGTCTCCCATGGCATCCAAAGAGTGGTAGAGGGAGGCAGTTCTCGTGTATATATTTGACCATTTCCTTTTGGCTGTCTTTGGGCTCCTGTATGCACAGTTCCAGTGGTTTGGGGCAGCCTTATGAAGGCACAAAGGCAGAGGGAGAGGTTTTCAACTCTTGTGTCTTGAGTTCTGCTGCAGGGAGAACTCTGCACGGAGAACTATTACCAGAGATTTGGAGTTGTCCTCTTTGGTTTGTTTGTTGGATCACTTTTTTCTTGGCTGTGTCACCTGGTGTCATGGTAGATCTTGTTTTACTTTTTACATACATTTTTACCCCTCAGTAAGTTACAGTGACCTTTAAACAAAAAATAACCCAGTGTAAATATTAGACTCAGAACATACTTGAAGTCACCATTTCTAGTCATCATTCTGTACCCACATGTGAAAATATCTGTGTTACTAAAAGTCAAATATAAAAGCCAAATGCAAGCTGTACATGCTGGGTTGTTAAGTATGTTCTGCAAATACAGCACCAGGTCAGGGCTGGGTGAAGCTGCCATGAATTACTGTCTCCTGCATCTCCTGTGTGCAGCATCAGAGCTGTGCACAGCTTTGCTGTTGGCTCTGCCTAACATCTTTGATCTGGCAAGGAGGCTTTTGAATGTATAATTAAATACATGTTGTCAAAGAGTAATGAGATCTCCATCAGTATTAGATTAAAAGCCTAATTATATTTAAGCTAAGCCTCTTGTTTTAAAGGGAGGCTGAGTTTCCAGACAAGTTCACTCCACTGTTGCACATAGCTCAGCTGGACTGTGAAAGCTGCCAGCTGCCAGCAGTAGAGAAGTGAAGCAAATAGCCTGGCTGGGATGATGGGCTGCAGCAGGACTCTGTGACATCCCCAGCCTGACAGCCTGGCAGGATTTGGGGAGGAGGGAGGCAGGTACTCTGTGCCATGGGTCTGTGCCTAGGAAGCCTCAGATGCTCAGCAAGGGTTGTTGAGAGACAAACAATTTGACCAATATTATGAGCTATTTGTTAAAACAGCAACAGACACACTGATACTGAGTGGGACTACTCTTTTATCCAGAAGTGCCATTATAAAAGACTTGTTATTTTATAACAAGTGACATTTTAAAGTGGGCTCTGGCTGTATTTTAACCTTACAGACTTACAGATCATTTTTTTTGTTTGGCAGTAGGACTGGAGACTCTGGCTGTATTTTAACTTTTCTGACTTACAGATCTTTTTTTTTTGTTTGGCAGTAGGACTGGATTCTTTTGCAAAATGTGCATCTTCTGCAGGTATTTGGTATAGGAAAATACTGGCTTCTGCTGGAATTCAGTGCTTGTTTTTAAGCTGTGTGGAAAGTACACAGTTCATGTGTATTCACAAACATATGTTTTGCAGTTGGTAAAGTTTGTATCTATATGCACAAATTTCCCAGGGGAACGTCACAACAGGATTCAGTGTTCCCACTTGCAGGCACACAGATGTTGGGCATTTGGGGGTTATTTTCTCCATCCCTCAGTACTGATACTCTCATGCAGTATAAATCCATAGTATATAAACTCTATATATCTATTTTTTATAAAGTCTAGTCTGAAATGTCAATGATCTGTACATTGTGTTTTCTAATGTTTGCTTAGGGAATATTACATCACCATGGTGAAATGGGTGAGCAACACCAAGGCTGTGGTGAGATGGTTAAACAGAGCTCAGAATATATCCATCCTTACAGTTTGTGAAACCACAACTGGGGCTTGCAGCAGGGTAAGTTGGGTGTTTTTCTGAGATCTCTTTTCAAGGTTTCTCCATTTTGTTTTCAGATTCAGAAAAGTAATTCTGGAAATCAGTTTGCAGATGAAGTAGTTGCAAGCTGAATATAATTAGTCAACAGGGAGGAAATGGATGTGAGAAAATTCCAAATGTGGTGAAATGATTTCATGCAATTAGCAACTTTGAGTGACATTTTCGGAATTACTAAGCTTTGTTCATTCATTAACTTCAGTGGAAACTGCAGTTGCTGAACGTCATGTACTTGGGATATGGTGAAAGCAATGACAAGTTATTCTTCTGTCAGATATTTTCAGCTGACTGGTTTCTCCTCTCTCCCCTTGCAGAGTTTCATTTTAGATCTTTCTGTCTCTCACAGCTTACATATGTTTAAGGAAAATGTGTAAAATTCTGATAATTCCTGCAAATTCAGTAGCAGAAGTAAATAACTTTAAAAAAAAAATTGAAAAGCAACAGGGATATATTTGAAATGAAGCTAAGCTGAAATACTTTTTTCTATTTTAATGCAGGCACATCCCATCCCTTGACCCTGACTTTGACTTCTGACATTCCTGCATTACATCTCTCCATTTTCACAGTCTATCTTGCATCTTGAATGCACTTGGCTGCTTTCCCACTCTGAGTCACAATCTTTTCCCAGAACCAGCTAAAAGTATAAATATTTTCTATACATGCTAATATCCAGATGCTCCAAAGAAAAGGGTATAATTTGGCAGTGTAAATGATTATGAGTGATTAATGGTGGCCTCTGAGTCAAAAGATTCCCATCAGTGTCTGCTCCTGAAGTTAGTCATGTTGAAGTTTTAGAGAATATTTCCTAGCTTGTCTGCTTCTTTTGCTGCATGGTACAAGTTGTTTTTCCTGACTTGGAAATTATGAATAAACCCCTTAAAATATGGATTAAGATTGTGAACATGGAGATTTGTTGATTGGGTTGCTTTTTGTCTGGTTCCTGCAAGCTTTTTCTTAAGTTGGTCATGAACCACTGTGAGCAGTCTCTTCTGAAAGTGGAACCTTTATGTGCTCCAAGGTCAATTGGACTTGTTTGAAGTAGGTGTCCAGGGACCTGTAATCCAGAACATAATGTAAAACAGAAAGATTGAAAAGTCCTACTCCAGAAGACTTAAAGTGCAGCAAAGGACATTTTTAGGTGAGTGAGGAAGGATAGCAGTGCAGTGTCACTGTAGTGAGTGCAGCTCAGACCAGGCTCATGCCTGTGACCCTGGATGGTTCCTACACTACACACCCATGAGATGATGCTCTTTAAAACAGTAATGGATGCAGAAAGTCCTTATTGTAAGAATTTAGCATTGTATCACACCGTTTGATTTTGACTGTAAACCTTTTTTTCCCCTAGAATTTTGCACATTTTCTCAGTTTCAAAAAGTACTGAATAAAACCAGCTACTGAATAGCTACAGATTTTAATTTTTCAGGCCTTGTATGTACAGATGCTTCTACAGCTAATAAATTTTCATTGCTTCAGTGTGACAATTTTCCACAGTCCATGTATATTATATATTTTTTCCAACAATGTGTGCATGATATTTGGGGTTTTTTTTTTCAGATGACATGATGTAAAATATGAGTATGAAGAATAAAAACCAATAACTTGTGTAGGTTTTTTTCCTCACCACTAATACCACACTATAACCCATTAAAGCAAGCAGTTGTGATTTGAAAAGGTATCACAATTTCAGCTTGATGCTGGCTGTTTGCCCACTGTTGATGAAGGACCTAAAATACCCAGTTGTCAGTTGATGCCTAGAGGTAAAAAACAAATAGAACTGCCTGTGTAAAGCTTCTTGATAGCTAATCAGAAAGAACTGGAAAAGGCATTCTTAGGTCCCCTCTGATGTTGTACCAAAAACTCTGAATAAAGCAGCTGATTTTGTAATTCAATTATTTTTAGTTTCAATACAAGTGCCAACAAAGGGACATGAAGATGGTAACACAGGAGAAAAAAAACCCCTGAAATAGCTAGAGACCTTTTGCTGAATGTGGGAAATATTTTGATCTATAGCTATTCCATAAAAGCAATGTCTTCCCTTTTTTTTTTTTCAGAAATATGAAATGCAGTCAGACCTGTGGCTTCCTAAACAGGTACAGTATAAATGCTACTTCTGGGTGTATAATGTGTCATTTCTTCATTGTCATTTTTATTTAATTATGTGTTATTTTAGAAGTTGATAAAATCTTGAGACACCTGTGTGCATTTGGGAGGCAATATTCCCTTCAGTTCCCAATCTCAGTTCAGTAAGCACTTAGATGACCATCTGATTAACTACCTAACACTTGGATGGTTAAAGATAGGTCAGATGAATCCCATTCCAGGCATGTCCTATATACTGTGCTGATTTTTTTCTGATTAAAAATAACCTCACCAAATTAAACACAAAGGAGTTCAAAGATTAGGGGTCATATGGACTATAATTGGAATGCATAAATATAATATTTCTAGATTAATACCCAGAACAATATGTTGAACTAATATGTCAGCAAATTATTCCATTTTCATAGCTTCAGAAGTGTCCAATAAATGGATGAAACACGTTCTATTTAAAATATATTTCAGGATTCATTTTGCAATGCGAAAACGAGAAATCATTTTTACAAATATCTATGCTTTTATAGCAAGCCATTTTCCTTTAATATTTCTGTGTAAAGTTAGATGTGGGCAGATAGTATCACCTCAGGCTACAATTTATGGTAAGACCTTGATTCAGAATATCACTTCAAAATGCTTATTTTTTTCCATACAACTTTATCAAAATCAGGGAGTGTTAAGCATGTACTTGGTAATGTTTCACTGAGTTCAGACCATTGAAACTTTTGTTCTTCTTGTCACTATTAGGACTTATCTCTGTCAATAATTGTATGTCTGTAAAGCAAAGTGCCCTGGAAAGTCCCCTTGAATTTGGGATGTGATTAACAGACCTTGCATTGTGAGGGAGAGTTTTACAAGGACTGTAACCTGTGCTTTAGGACAAGATTGCACATGGCAGGAACTACATTTAGCTTTAGCCACCACGTTTTTGTTAATCTTAGGTGAATATATTAAAAACCTAAGGATTTTTCTCCAGTTATCTGATAAACACAGCAACTACCAAAACCAAGGAGACAAAATAAGCTAAGCTTCTTTATTAAGAAGTTTAATGAAAAGTGTGACAAACTAACACAGTCTCATTTTTAGAACGAAGAACCAGTTTTCTCCAAGGATGGCAGTAAATTCTTCATGACTGTGCCAGTGAAGCAGGGAGGCCGGGGTGAATTTCACCACATAGCCATGTTCATTGTGCAGGTAAGGTCTTGGTGCAGGCTATTTTTAATATCCTGTTGGTCATCTGGACATTGAACCCTGGCAAAGACCTGCATTTCATTTGAGTCTGAACACTTGTGTCATGGTCATTTGTCCTGTCTAGGTTGTCACTCTGTGCAGAGGGACATATTTGTAATTTCTTCCAGAATAAGTGGAGCTTTCTCTCTTTCCTTAGACCTCTGCTGTGGTAGCACATATGTTCAAAAAATCAAAGGTGCTTCTCAACTACTTCCTCTGGAAGATTTCATGTTTTCTTTGTATCTCTGTAGACGAGCAGAGATGTTTAATTCTTAAACCCTTCTGTCAATACTGTTTTATAGCCACAGAAGTCCAAGAGACCTGCAAAAAGCTAATTTTACTCTATCTCTCTCCACTATACATGCATAAGTATAATTTTAAATGTCTATTCAGAATCTGGTCTTACACAGAACAGTAAAGGGATGCAATACCCAAACTTGAACTTTTCTTAAAGTTAGGACTCTTTTATTACCCTTTGCAACATTTTTCAGTGGCTTCCATTTCCCAGGGTCATTACTTTTTCCAAAGGAGAATCTGAAAGAAGATAAATTTGCACTATGACTTTGAAGGTCACCAGTATGAAGTTGTGATGAACTAATAAAGGAAATTATGCCCTGGAACAGAACACTCCAAGGCATCTATTTAAATCAGCAGAGCATTAATCCAGGTACTTTAGCAGAGCCATATGACATAGTAGGGATTATCAAGGTACCCAAAACATCAAAATAGCAGACTTGGTGCCAGGAAACTCTATTATCTGCCTTTATGACAGTGTTCTGGTATGAACATTATTAAGTCTGAAATATGTTCAGAATGTACTGCAGACAGAACAAGAACAAAAGAACTTTAATGAAAATTTAACCTGAAGAAGCAAGAACAAAGATACTCATCCACTAGAGTAAATATATCAAGAAAGAGTCAGAAGATCAAAGGGATCAAAGACATGTCAGATTCCAACTTCTAAAGAAAACTGACTCAGATGACAATCCAGTAAAGGTGTATTAATATAGTAACTGCATAAAAATTCACACTGGAGCAAAACCATTTAGCCAATCAAGTCATATTTTGGTATCTTTCCCAATATGAATAAGTATCTTTAAAACACATGAAATAATAATGATCTGGATCTGAAAGTTAACTTGCAACATTCCCAAGGATGTTACAATCATATTTGCCTTAAACCTGTAGGCTCTGATATTCTGACTACTAAAAAGCCCAGGAAACCTGATTCTAATTCAGGAAAATATTTAAGCAAGATTAAACCAACTCCTATTCAAAAAGGTAATGAAATATATACTTACTTTTAAATAAATCCTTTAATCACACCCAAATAATGTTTTAGGTCAAGCTTATGATTAAGAGGTTCTTATTCTGTCCATTTAAGGCAGAATTAGAGCCCTGGGACTGGACAGCTCCAAAAATTAAAAATACTTCTATTTTGACTGCCATCAGCCTAAATAAACAAATCTGAGTGGTGTCACCAATGACAAATTTGGCTTTAAGTATGTAGCTGCTCCTGAGAAGAAGGAAATGTGATGTCCTATAACTCAGCCATTACTCATCAGTAAGCAACATTCTGCACGGTAACGGGGCTGATACGCAGCATTAAAGGACAGGAAATATGTTTATATGATGTGTTTTACACACTGCATTAATCTGATTGTCCATTATTTCTAAAGCAAACATGGAGGCATAAAAAGTATATTAGCCGTTGCACATAAAGTCTTTTGTCACATTAGATGTTTGTCATACCTTGTGAGAGCCACAGCAGCATAACAGGTGCCCTGCAGAATGTAAAGCAGATTACCAATACCCAGATGTTCACAGCTTTTCCATGATGGAGCTCAGGTAACACTGGAATTTGGCACTGAGATTCCCATTGCTCCTCTGTGCTACTCCGTACAGATACCAGTACGTGAACAAAAATGAGCCTCCATGTGCAGGAAAGTTAAAACCCAAACCAACATGAACTTGCAGGGACAAAGAAATAAATTTTAATGGCTCATTTTCATTTAATCACTGAGGCTGATTTGTCAAACAAATGCTGACAAATGATGGACTTGCTTGGGCTGCATTTCTTTGACTGTATTTCAAAAAAACGTGTCAATGACACAATCGAAGTAGGTTAGGAGAAACATCTAATTAAATCTTCTTACAAGGGGAAGCTACTGTCTAAAAGGTTACTGTCTATCATATATTATTTACTGTCTGAACATAGAGGGTTAGATGTATGTGTATTTTATTGTTTTCAAATGCATTTAGTAACTTATGAAATATTTAAAAGAAACTAATCTCAAAATGGGACTGAATCATGTCTTATTTCTTACATGGAGTTTTTCAAATCTAGAAAGTCTCTTTTTTTCCAACCACAAAATAAGAATTATAAAGTAACTTTAATGGATCAAGGCGATAACTTCCTGCAAGCTTCATAAATTATGTATTATGGCTGTAACCTTGAAAAATAACCATGTTTATTAACGCTTGGCTGGGCTTTTTATTGCTGTTGCTTGTTAGATTCTGTGATCTTAATATTTAAATATCTCTTTCAATAGTTGCAGCTTCTCTCTCTCAAGAAATAGTCACTTATAATAAATCACTAGTATGTATTTTAATCATTTCTGGAGTCAGCACTGAATATCAGAATCTTCCTGAACTTGGAACCCTCATCATAAACATATGTACAGCACCTAGCACAACATCCTGATTTCCTTTGGTACTTCTAAGACTGGTCATAGTGTTACTACACCATTCTTTCCTTGTGGCTCTGCTGGAAAACAGATCAGTTCTAAGGAACTTGGTTCTACCTTGCCAGTTCCTGACATCTCTCATAGATATCCTTGAGCATTTTCTGCTTTCCAGTTGTTGCTGCTGTTGATGTAGAACTCAGGGTGCAGTTCAGAAACACATGGATTTTTAATAAAACAACTTTTAGCCTTTCTGACTTTTTGTAGGCCACATAACCACTGAAGCCAGGTCAGTTAGGTATGGACTGGTGCTCCAGGTTCATGGGCCAGAAAGCACCATTAGATCCTCCATCTGACCTCCTTTTTAACTCCCTCTGCTCATTTTTCCAACTAAACCTGAAACATAAGCTGAAGTATCACCTCTTTTCTTTACAAAGTTTGTCTTAAATTTGAAAACTAAAAATGTTTATATTCAGGCCAACAATTGTAACCCTAATATAGAAAAAACAGCTTAGGGTATGTTCAAACCATGAGGGTTGAAGTTTCAATCTTCAGTAGCCTAAGCCACGATTTTACCTTTTGCACTAGGAAGCACACACAAATGAGCTTCTCACTCCAAGTTTCATTGGTTTTAACCTGTGTCTGATGAGAAGTCTGCTGCAACTTCCAGCCAAAGAGTTGGTTTTACCTGAAGGTAAAACCTACATTGCATCCTGATGTTTCCTAATTCAGTTCCTGGGGCACTGTCTGAGAAAACTGCCATCCCATTCTTTGAAAGGATGTTTTGAATTTCCCTTTGTAGCAAGTGTTTCTCTGGATTCACACTGGGATAGAAACAGCTTCTGAAAGGAAACAGCTTCTGAAAGGAAGCAACAGGTGCTCTCCAACTTGTAATCATTTGATTCAGTTGCCAAAATTTGGAGCTACTCTTAGTCTCCCCTTACAGCCCTGGATAAAGAGAGGCTTCTCTGCAGTGCATGATGGAGCAGTGGCTTTATCTAGGCCAACTTGTGTGTCTGAGTTTGTGCAGTGCCTTTCTCATAGAGGTTTGCCTGTCTCCTTGGATGCCTGTGGTGTTATGTCCTGTCTTGGTACATCTCTGCAGTAATCTTGGCTCAGTATGAGCATGTGATAGACATTAAAGTTTGCTGAGCACACTCTGGTGCAGAGTTCTGGCTGCAGAGATCTGAGTCAGATTCCCTGAAATGCCACCCTGAAAGGAAGAAAAGCACTAAGAGAAACAAAGTATGTGTAATGACAAGATCCTTAGCCTGAAGGATATGACCTCTATTGTTTGTTGGTATGTGGGCAACTGAAAAAATAGTTGTGATGAAAACTGAGATTATTTTTAATTACTATGAGAATTTTATGTATGGGGAGGGAAAGGATACTTGATGTGCAGGCCTGTCAAAATGTGAGGTTTGTGATTTGAAATATGTTACCTTGCATATTAAAGTTTGAAAAGCTGTAATCAGCAATGACATGTGCAGACAGTCCTGCTAAGTAAAGAAATATGTAGCAAGTAAGCTGAAAATTAATGTTTTCCCTGTCTCTTCAGGCTAAAAGTGAACAGATCAATGTGAGGCACCTGACATCAGGAAACTGGGAAGTTATCAAAATCCTGGCATATGATGAAAATAGTCAAAAGATGTAAGCATTATTCACTTTGTTTATGAAAATATCTGAGTTATTAAAGTTGAATCCATTTAATTGTAAATTCAACACGAAGATTTCTTTCTTTTTTGAGCATTGCCATAACTCTGACACACCTGAGTACATGAAGTGCAGTTTTAAGACGACTTATCTGCCATTCTGTTACTGCATGAGTTTTTATGCAGAGGGAAAAGAATTACACTGTGACATTACTTGACTCACTGTATTTTTCTAAGTAAAAGACATCAACACACAATGCAGAAGTAATAACATTTTGGTTACTTCTTTCCTGGAGTCCAGATAAGAAGTCGTAGTAAATTTTTAGTACTTTTTAAAACATCAAACCTTCAGTTTTCATCCTTGAACAAGTTCTCAGAGTTTTGGGGATCTGATTCAACCTTGTCATTTCAAAATATTTAGAGAGATTATCAGAACTCCTGCTCCTCACTCAACTCACTCACAGAGAAATCTTTCCAAAGCTCATCTTAGTGCTATAGTGGAAGGAAGTTCAGCACGTGTTTGCTGATTTTGGGCAGGAGTATAGAACTAACACAAAATGTCTGAAGGTTCCACATAACTTCAGTGGATCTTGCTTAGTTTTCATGTTTTTCTGCCCATGGCAAAAAATAAACAGTCATATCTAATTCTAAAATAAATGTTATTTCAGCAAGGACATTTCTGAGGCTGCAACAAGGCCTGAGTTCTCTGCTGGTCCTGGAGAAAACCCTTTCTGGCCAGTCTTTACATGGGTTTTGAAAATATATCCATAGAGAATTTCTTGATACTTCTGCAAGGCTCAGGTGAACAAATGAGGTCTGGATGCACTCAGCCTGCAGAGAGGTGACTGCATGTGGATTTTCTCAGCCACTTGAGAGGATTACCTTGCCCTTCTTCTGCCTATCAAGCAGAAACTTTTTTTGGATCTTGACTGGGGAACACCAAGGGCTTTTCTTGGTATATTTGCAGCTGCTTTACGAAGTGTCTTTCCATCCATGCGAACTAGATAGAATAAAAAGTTTTTCTACAGCTCAAAAAGGCTTTTGGGTATCATAAGATCTATTATACTTTATGATGTAATTTCAGTGTGACCTTTATCTATTACTAGGATTTATATTGCAGACTTTTGGAGTGAAGGAGAAACTTTCTCTTCTGTATTTGTAGAAAGGCATCCTGGTTGCTACTGGAGCTCCTGGGCATTACAGGAATGAAACAGAAGCCATAAAACACTGTGTTCATTACTGTTTTAATATGACATAGTATAACATCTGAAATAACTACTCTGTATTCTGGGTCTAAGTTTAATCTTGGAACTTTGGTATATCAGTATTTGATCTTCATGGTTATTTGGTACTGTTTAATTTTTTTTAAAATGTTACTTGTGGTGTCTCTCACTTCTCTAAACACTGCCCAAATCAGACAGTTTATCAAACTGAGTTTAACTTTGTTCATCTTTTGGACACAGCTATTTCTTAAGCACTGAAGAATCCCCAAGAGGAAGACAACTACACAGGTAAGAAGTACATGGGGCTGTGTTAGCAGATTCTCCATCCCAAGCCATAAATGCTATAGTGCTTGGGTAATATTTTATATTGTGTAAAAATTGGTATGCTTGAGTTGCAACAAGGAAAGAATCACAGCTTTTCAAAATTAAAAATGCCAGTAATATTTTCAATTTTTTAAAAACTGGAAAAGATTCTTAAACAAAATGTTTTTACTACTTGCACCTTCACTAGTCCTTTATAAGCATCTAAAAGCTAAATCTAAATGCAAGCATTTCATGTTTCTAAAAGTAATGAAAATATTCTAAATAGAATATTTAAGGGGTTTACTAATGTAATTTAAAGTACATGGAGAAAGCACCTCATCATTACACAAACCTCAGTGCTCAAATCTGAAGTTAATGAGGCTTTTCATGGTGTCCTGCTGTTACTGTTGCCTCACAACACTGCTAGGCATTGGAGTCCAGTCTTGCTTTGGGCAGGTTTTGGGTCCTGTCCACATTACCCAGTTTGCAGAACAGTAGTTTACAGTAGTTTGCAGTACAAAACAGTACTTTGCAGTACAGAACAGTTTAGAGAACACTGAATCATCTGAAAACAGTCTTCACCAGGCACAAAATGAGTCAGTGGTATTTTGGCAGGTTAGGGCCCTGAAACAAATTCTGTCACTCTGATGAGATAATTCTTGGTTTATTGAATTTTATTCCAATGTAAAATGTTTCTGATTAATTGTTTCCCCAGTGTATCAACAGTGGGATCGTTGAATCGGCAGTGTCTCTCCTGTAACTTCTTGAAAGACCAGTGCACATACTTCAGTGCAAAGTTCAGCCCCATGAATAGGCATTTTTTACTGCACTGTAAAGGTAAGTCAAATGCACAGAGCCTAATAGTGCCATGTTTGCTTCTGAATTAATGTGTTCCCTTGAGAAGGGCATTAGGCTGGAGTCTAACATTGAGCTCAGTAGTGGATTACTCAAAGTTCTGTACAAAGCCTATTCCAAGATTATAAGTAAAGATGTTCTGTGTAATAGCTATATAACAAGTGGTGTCAGGAAGCTGCTCCAATCATGTCCAAGTAAAATTCCACTTAAATTCCACTTAAATGTCCACTTAAATTCACCCTAAATAAAAATCCTTTACTAAAAAAAGTGGAATGTATGATGATGGTATCGTGGTTTGTAACAGCTTCATTATTTTATGTATTGGGACTGATCTTGTGCAGCTCTACCTAGTTAAAAAACTAGGGTCTGTTTTCTATAACATTGTGTATCTGTGCTCAGTCACCCTCATCTACCAAAAAACATATATGGTTTAATCCACAGAGCCAGATCCTCTATATTGATACAATTGCAGCAAGTAGGTTTTATTGTTAGCTGCTTTCCCCTAGCACTGAACAGCACCAATTGGGTTCAGAGTTCCTGTATAAACACAAAACAAGAATCATCCCACACTAAGAAAGTTACAACCTACACACAGGAAATAAACACTGAAAAATAGGATCATAAAAGCAGGTTCAGAAAAGCATGAGACAATCAGTAATACAGGGTATAGGTAAACCTGTTGACCTTGAAACTTGCAATATTTTACAGACACCATCCCCCCAGTATTTTTGCATAGCTAGGATCAGAATGAAAAGAGTAGAACACTATTCATCTGAAGTAGATATGAATAGCCCATTTTATTTGCATGGATTTTTCTATTTCTTTTGCAACTTTTGTTTTCCCCACAAAAATAAAATACATCTATTGAATCTATTCAAACAAGCAAACAAACTATGAATATATATTGGCTAATATAAGGGGGTTTGGTTTAGTTTTGTTTGGGGTATTTTTCTGGAAATGCACCTACAATACATAGCTGATTAGAACAAACAGTATACAAACTGTATGGTTTACACATGGTTAAATCTGCAGCAGAGGTTCCAGAGCTAATCCTGAGGTCCTTATCGGAGTAGAGACTTAGCTGGTAATGAGCTCCTCATGCTTTAAGCAGAGTTTTTGTTTGTGCTTGACATAGTCCCTATGGGATAAATCTCAGATTCCTGCAAGAGGGAGGATTGGTAAATTGGGAAGAGTTTTTTGCCCTGAATCAGCAATGTGCTAGGGTCCAAAAACAAAGCCTCTTGTTATTATTTTAGCAAAGTATATTCAGCCTGTAATTTGTAACATGTTGCTTTGATATAAAAATGCAGATGTCAGTAGGAGGTTGTACTCACAAGCTCATGACTTTCAGTGACTTTGGAGATGGCAGTTCTCTGTTTAAGCTGGTAAGGCTGTAGATCATCCTCCCAGGATTAAACCTACACTCCACTGAGTTGCAGGTGTTAGGCAGGGATGATAAACCACTGTCATTAAGTTTTTCCTAGCTCTAACATTAATGTGTTGTTGTCGATTTGAAGTTGTTCAGTGATCTTGTGTTTCATCTGAGCTTGGCAGTTAAAGCAGCAATTTGTGCACTGCTACCACTCTGGGGTGGATTGGGTATTGGACAGTATCAAAGTTGATGGCAGCATCACCACAGAGCAGGTATCAAAACTCTTCTGCAGGGTGCTGCTGGTAGGTATGAGGTAAACTGCTTCAAGGAGACAGATGATACCACATCCACGTGCATACACACTCATTTTCCCACAACAAAAAGCCTTACCAAATTGTTACAAAAGCAATTTGCCCAGAAGAATCCATGGGGGACTCTGGACTGGTCCGATCTATACAAGATTCAATTCTTCCACCTCCTGTTTACCCATGAGCACCCTTATTAGGATAGTTTTTCCTTCTTAGTTTTCCCCAGCCAGGAGGTCTATTTCAGTGTACCAGCTGTATCCATCTCCAGAGACTCTCCTGAGTGAGGAGTTATTTCTAGCCTGTTAGATGGAGGACTGGCTCTACAGCCTCTCAGTTTTGGCAAGCACATCCTTTGCACTTATTTTCCACAGTGCTTGTGGATTTTTCCTTTAGCACTTCATAAACCATAACAGGTATTAATCTCTCCACTCAAATAAGATACTTCACAAAAGGAGTAAATATTTTTTTTCTTTTATACAGCAGGAAATAGGCTGTGGGTTTAGAGTTACTAATAGAAGGTCAATGGGAAATCCAAGTGCTGTGCTTAGTTCTGATGTGCTGTAACACAAGTCTGTCTTTTTCTTATCTGATTAGCTTTTTAATCTACTGCAATCTTCTTTTTTCAAAATCTGTACTCATCCTTCCATCTTTTAGTATGACAAATAGAGCTGACCTGGAAAACACCAATGCCTTGCCCCTCAAAAATGGTCTTTCTTAAATGAGAATTTAGAGCAAAATGAAAAATTCAGAAGAAGTAAAGAGGTATGAAAAAAAAACAAAACGAAACAAAAAGTGACATCTGAAGAAAGTTTTGATTTGTTATCAATCTACCTGTAAGATTTTTGTCGATAGTCTTCCTTGAGGCAGAGAATGAAATGGATAAAAATCTTCAGTGGAGGCTGTGAATGGCATCATGCTGGTTTTTTCAAGTATTTACATTTCCCTAGGCTCATGCCATAATTAATTGAGAGAGAGAACCTCTCAAAACACATAAATTAAGTTCTGTCTCTGAAGTGCTCTCAAAGGGAATACTTTTTTCTCAAAAAAAAGAGGAGTTGTAACTCCTAATTTCAAAGGGTCCTTGCCTTCATCTGCCATGGGGTCCTCAGGGACTTCAGCTTTTCTGCATCATTCTTCCTAGGCCAAAATTGACTGCCTGAGTTTAATTTAAATTCTTCTCTCACTGAGGTAGTTAAGCTGCTTTGCAGACCAGGCTGGATGAGGCCTAGTGAAACCTGATCTAGTGAGGAGGTGTCCCTGCCCAGGGCAGGGAGGATTGGGACTAGATGATCTGTAAGGTCCATTCCAACCCTTAATTCTATGAGTCTATGATTTTCTTTTGCAACTTTACACTAGGAGGGTCATCAGAACAGGGATAGCAAACTCAGCTCTGCTTCTGAGTATGTTGAATGGTCATCCCAGTTCCACATGCCATCTTGTCCATTTGCACAGTAGCTGTTGGCATGAAGAATTATTCTTGGTGCTTTTAGTTTCTTAGAGACACAATAAAAATACAGTATCTGACATTCCTCTGTCATAGGATTAGATTACAGTTCACCTAGATTTAACCATGATGCTGTTGGTTTTGCAGACTTGGCATACCAAAGGAGTTACTTAAACAGATAATTAAGTGAAATGTGTGAAAAGTTTTTCAAAGCTTTCCTATAGAAAATATAAGAGAATATTATCATTAATTCACAGTCAACCTGAAATTACTGTTCCTGAATGTCAAACTGCTATATTTTAGACAACACCATAAAGTGCCTCCATAATTTTTTTCTTCACTTACAACTAAAACATGGAGATTATAAAAAAACAAACAACTTCTTCTGTGTGCAAAGTCTGGATTGCTTGCTAAACAGGCAGAAGGCAGGTTCCATTTCACATTTTGTTGGTAGTGTAGACTTACCTGTGTCCTTCCTAAGAGATACCACTGGCATTGCTGGTGTGTTTGAAGGGAAGTGTGTGTATGGAGCTTCCAGGATCCAGTCTTACATGGTAACTGGTGCTTCTCATTCTTTGTTACTACTGACTACTAACTATCCTACATTTTCTGTGTTTTTCTTCTTTCCTCAAAACAGGACCAGGTGTTCCAGTTGTTAGTGTTCACAGTACAAGTAATACTGCAAGTGAGTATTCCTTATAAAACACATTTTCTTATCATCCTCGATTGTTTGGGAGAGTGTGGGAGAGGGGAAAGGCAATTGCTAGTATGCAAAAACTAACAGATGGCTTATTCATATAAAGTTCTATTAATTACCTTTAAGAAACATCCTTGTCAGCAAATGATACATTCAGATATGTTTTATGCTAAATATATGTGATTCACTTTTTGTTTTACACTTTACTAAATTAGGTGGTAGTTTGGTCTTCATCCTTTTTGCTTTCTGCATAAATCATGCTGCCATTACAATGCACCTTCTGTATTTTTAGAGATGTTTTTAAAGTTACAATCCAATTATAGTGAAGTAAGGTGTAGTCCTTGAGCGATTGATCATAAAAGCTGACCTACATAGGATGAACTTAGTCCTTCTCTTATACTTCTCAAATCAGAACAGCTCCACCAACATTTTCAATGAAGATGGAATCAATAATAAAGGCTTTTTAGGAGGGTATTCTATACCTCTATTTGTCAAGTTTTCTACATTATTTTCTGTATATTGACACCAAATCTGTTGCTGTTTCCTGACTGTTTGAGGTGCTTTGTACTGGAAGACTGTCCCTCAGCAGCAGAATTTTCCTCACCTAGGTATTCTGCTGGTGCTGCAGAGGTAACAGCTCTGCTACCTCCAGCTCCACAGTGGCTCCACTAGCATGAAGCTGTGGATTACAGGAATAGGGGACATCTTTCTATTCAAAAACACTAACCAGTTCTTACATACCCTCATTTAATTAGTTGGATTGTCCCCAGGATTTTTCCCCAGAATCCAGAAGTCCTGAACTGTACCTATCTATATTCACTTTGTCATGGCCCAGTCACTATTCAGCCATAAGAGTGGGCTTCATCTTGCATGTTGAAGTAGCCCACTAATCAAGGGTGTCATTCTACAAAGTGTTAATTAATGTCTGCACTTTGGCTTCCTCTTTCTTTTTTATTTTTTTTCAATGCCACTGTTAGTGTTTGCAAAACTCAGTGCCATAGCACACCAAGAGCAGGGAATTATATCTAGTTTAATAAAGGGTTTTATCCAGTTTAATAAGGGGTAGCTACGACACCAAGAGCAGGGAGTTATATCTGGTTTAATAAAGGGGTTTATCCAGTTTAATAAGGGGTAGCTACTGCTCAAAGTAAATTCATTGTCTTCTGTAGAGCTCCTCAAGCTCCTCAATGCCTCCTGTGAAGGCAGACTTTTGCTCTCTATTACCTGCATCTGAAATAGTGTTAGGAGTGAGTTACTGAGAGACTTATGTGCAGCATCTTAGAATAAAACAAAGCAAGTCAGGATAGTGGGATGTTGTTTGTTGTAAAAACAAGAAGCCAAATAATAAGAGATATAATTTGCCATTAATGTTTCAGTGCAAGATTAGATTATCCTCTTCAATTCATAAAAGAATGATTAAGGATTACTTCAATTACAACATCCTCAGACTGTAATTATACCATTTTGGTTGACTGCCCAGAACAAGCATTCTCCTTAGTTTATCCATTTGGCCCTAAGTGGAGAGTTTATTGTTTAATTAAAAAAAATCTACATTTTGGATGCAAGATTGGTAATTTTTGTAAAAATAAAAAAGAACAAATTAGTCATTCTTTCATGTGTAAAAGGATTGTTTCAAATTTGTCTGTAGCTTTAACCAGACTAATGTCTTGGTTGAAGTGTGGAAGACAGATAAGGACATGTAGTGACCATGTAGAGCTGTGCTGGCTAAATATTGCCTTGGAATAGGTAGCTTGGAAATGATACCTGAGTGAGGCTTAGGATATTGCCCAGCAGAGCAGCCTTTTGCTGTAACAGCTGCTGTTACTGTTTGTCAGAGATACAGTGTTCATGTTGATCATCAGCAATTTCACTTCACAAAAACAAAGGCTGCAGAAGCCAGAAAATGGACTAGATGTGTATCTTTTGAAATAGCTGGTTACTCAGTTCCTGAATTGCAAAGTAGTTGTATTATAAAAAAAGTATTTATGTAAGGAATTAATTTACAAGATTTAGCATGGCACACGTGTCTATTTTTCTTTAATTTTTTTGAAGCCTGCTTTATCTTTAGTGTGATGATTTCTCCATACCTTACAATGTGTTTTTTATTCTTGTTTTCTAGAGTTTTATATTTTGGAAAATAACGCTGTGTTGAAAGAAGCTGTTTTTAAGAAAAAGAATTACAAGACTGAAATAAAAATGCTTCACATTGAGGATTACGGTAAATTTGGCAAAATGTTATTTTAGCAAACCAAAAGCTTTCTAACAATGCTACTGTTTTTCATCTGTGTAACTACCAGCCTTTAATGTTTTGCTCTTCTCTTAAAAGAATTCCCTTTACAGTTGTCATTGCCAAAAGATTTCACGGATCGAAACCAGTATGCCCTTCTATTAATAATGTAAGTACCTGTATGGAGTCACTCAAAATAATAAAAAAGTACTTCATAGAAAACATTTAACTCTGTAATTTAGAAATACTGATTTTTTTTTTAGCCTTCTGTAGGAAAATTACATCACGGATTTGAGTTGATAAATCAAAAGGTTTGTGCTTGGGAAGATTTTGTGATAGGTACTGTCTGGTAGAGATGCCTGGGGTTGGTTTTTTTTGAGCTAGTCAAACCTTGCTCTGCTTCTCTGTGCTTTTATGTACGTGAGGCACTGACACTTCTGATGGTGTAGCTGTGAGTATTTCTGCAGTCTTTCCTGGACCCACACTGATCCCTAACCACAGAGGATCTCATTCAGACCATATGCTCCTTTTTATTCCTTGTAGAAATGGGTAGAACTTCTAAGAGGGGCTCAGTTAAGATTCATAAGGCAAAACTGCTTTTAGGAACACTGGAAAGAAGAAAAATTATTTTCAAGCATCCATGGCTGAAGGCATTATAGGCATGATCCAAATTCTGTTGATGTTTGTAGAAAAACCTCTGTGGCAGGCAGGTGGTACTCCCTGGCAAACTGTGCATTCTTTTGAAAAGAAATAGGATGTGTATTTCTTGCAGAGACACTCAGCCTTTAAGCTGTGTTTCTACACAATGCATAGCACAGGAAAAGAGCAGACACATAAGTCTGCCTAGGAAAACTGGTGCTGGCCAGCTCAGGGCATCATCCATTTCTCTGCACTTGAACTCAGCATGGGTGTAGAGAGCTTTCCTGTGCCTATAGATCATCTTCCAGTCCCATTTGGAAGGTATTGATGTGAATTTCAGTAACAGAGGTGCAGGAGTGCACTGCTAAATTCATGAAAATACCATGTTACTGAGCTGTATCACCTGAACCATCCCTCCCCATAGTGACAGCAGAGATCATTGTTGGTTCTGAGATCAAATTTACAAGCTTGAGCTGCTGCATGATCCCAAATTCCTCTATTCAAATCACATCTTAGATAACAGGACAGAGAGGCATAAAGCTGCTTATTTCTTAGCTGTTTGTGTTTACAAACTTAGATTTTTCAGTTGTTTGTATCTGCAGTTGTGGAGACTCTGCTTTAATTGGCTCATGAAGATATTTTTCTTTTCTTGTGGAGAAGAAGGACACATGGATATTATTTCATCTTTCCAGTATTTGCTAACATGATCTTGTAAGCATGATTATATTTTAAGTAGCCCTTGTAAGTGTGCCAGTGGCAAACTGAGTCTGTGAATTGACCCCAGGAGCATTGTAGGGACTTGCACACACTTGTGCTTATTCCTTTTCCTGAGAGTAAGGACACACTAAGGTGTTAGCAGTGTAACTCTTCACTTTTTACGTATCTTAGTAAATACCTAATCTGCCATACACAGCTGTGGTAATATATGAGATCATGTACTCATGTAGAACCTAGAGAAGACAGAAGGGAAGGATCAGATACCTGTGCAGTCCAAGGGCAGAAACTACAGGAAAAGGAACAAAAAAAAAGCTAAGGCAATACTATTTTGAAATGTTTTTAGGTATAAAGAGTTGAAAGTACTGAGAACAGCACTGAGGCAAGGTCTGAGTTTAAATTTACCAGAGTTGTCAGTATTCAGTGAGTAAATAATGTGGCCAAATCATAATGTATGGATGTTTTATAATTGGTTAATTTTTTTCTATGATGGACATGTGGGATTAAAAGCTAATTCATCAGTTTCTGAATACAAATTGTTGTATCTACATTTAAAGTATGGAGACGTTGCTTCTTTTCAGTCAAATCCTTACCTTTGCAATACTGAATTCTCAATGTTAGCTTTAGCAGGGATTATTTTTAGAAAAGGCTATACAATAATGAAAGTATGAAAATGAAATTTTCCCTAGTAGAGAAAGAAGTTATATTTCTTCAGCAGCTTTTTACAGACTTTAAACTACGGTTGCCAGCAATCCCTTTTCTATAAGAGATGTCCCCAAATGTAATATAAAACTGAAAACTGTCACTGAAGTTATGGAAGGTTCCCTTGTGGGATGATTATTTGAGCCTAATAAATTCTGCCTAGCTCTTCAGAAAGAACGATTGGGTATCTGTGGGTGTGTGGGGGGTAATTTCTTGACCCACACAGCTCCAAATTGACATCTTAAGGTTTATTTCATGATCAGAAGTACTACTTTCAAAAAAAAAAAAAAAAGAAAAAAGTATTCAGGTCCAAGGAGAACATGTAGCTTTTACAGGGAACACTGATTAGCTGTATGGATGGTATCATTTCCCAGATATTTGACGTTCCTGAGTCCCAGAGTGGTACTGTTGGGACTGATTGAGAAACAGCCTGTTCCTCCTGCTAGCAGTGTTAGGCAAGAATTAGTGGCTGATAACACTTGCTGCCTTTCATATTGTTCAGCTGCAACTGCTTTCTTTCTTACATTCTCAGCTGTGATACAATTATCATTATATTCCAGCTATGGAAAGTCTGGAAAAGAATACTTACCAATGTCCTTTTGGTAAGAGTGTTGGTTTAATTGTATGTCCATTTTTCAGAAAGGAGTTTCTGAGGTTCATCATTCTATTGTAAATTTTCATTAGCAGCAACTACTTTTGTGTGGTGTTAATGTGCTCTCTGGATCCACAGGGTTACAATGACATTAACAGCATTTGGAAACAGATAAAGGGGGAGAAGATTTGGTGCTATCTGGTAGGGTTTTTCTCAAATCACTGAAAGCTAGTAGCCATTTCAAAAGTGCATGAATATAATAAGGCTCCAGTGTTCATGTGCAGATATCTACAGGTAAATTTGAACTTCCAGCACATGTCCCCCAGATGCCTGAATGTTAAGGCTCAATCCTGGAAGGAGGGAGTCTGTAGCAATGGAATCTGGTTCTGGTGTGAAACCTGTGTGTGAGCTCAGTACAGCTCCATGCAGACACAAGTTCAACTTAAGGACCAGGCCATGAATATCCTGTAACCTTCATCCTAAGGATCTTGTGAATATTCTTCCATTAGCAGATGTAAAGCATGCTGCAGTGCTCAAATAGAAGCTCTTTGTATTGCTGTGTTAAAATTGATTTCCATCTGTGTGGCTGGGCTGTCTAACAGATAGGTCTCATGTGAAAACCAGTTATGTTGGCTAGCACTATTTTTTTTTCTGGAATTGTGATGCATAGCCCATAAAATGCTAAATAGATTAAAACACTTCCCTTTCTTCCATTTGTTCTCCTAAACCACTAATACATTTCACACTCAGTTTCCTTCTGATATAATACATACAATGTAGCTATAGATTAGAGCACTGCACAGTAATTGCCTGAAAGAGTGATTATTCTCTCTTTTCTATATAATTAAGATCAAAGTTTAAATTTCAGATCCTTGATTTCCTCATTATGTTTCACCTTACTCATTAAAAGAAGTTGGAAGATACACTTCTTGGTAACACACAGGAAAAGATTAAGTAAAGACTCTGGCATTTAATCTGGGTAATAAAATGAGAGTTGATAATCATTCTTTATTTTGCCTTGAACATAATTAACCTCATTCCTTCAAAATCTGTAGATAATGTATCTTAAATGTCAGCATCTATTATTTAACACCATTTAAAGTTGTCCAATATGTAAGTGAATATTGTAAAACTGAATCAATGGAGAGATTGTTCTGATATTTGAGGGGGAAAAAAACCAGTGGGTATTCTCCAAATAACAGTGAATTGTCTCCAAGAGGTTTCTGTTTGTTTACTTGTTTTGTTATATTTTTGGTAATAAACAGGAATTGGTTTACCTCTTATTGAAATGCTGAAAGTTTTAGGCCTTGCACAGGCAATCAAACCTGTTTATGCCTCCAGTGAATACACTCTTGGGACTGATAGCAAGATAAGACTGTAGGGCTGGAAGTGAAGGTTTTTTGCAGCTTCAAGAGTAAGTCATTAAAAGACTAGAAGAAATACAGAGAGGCATGATGCAAGTACTGGGAAATATTCAAGATCTGAGGTACTGTAACAGTTTGCCAATTAATAGCTGTCTTGTGTACCTTTCACTTGTTGTAAGGGATGTTACTCATTTTAACTGGCAGCTGTTGCAAGAGAAGGAACAATGCTTGGCTGCATGGCAACGTGTAAAAATATCTGGTGGATTCCACTACTTTAATTGCAATGTGCTTGTAAGGGGGACATCCCTGAAGGCCTTTTTGTTTGTCCAGTTTTCCCTCTGTAAAACATCTGCAAAGTTTATTTTTCAAGGAACCCCTAAGTCATGTGAATGATTCATGAATTGCTTTGCCAGCCATCCATTTCATGCCTGTATTCATCCTGCCTCTGCACAGCATGACAGCGTTTCACTGATCTTTTGTGTTTCTGTTACATCAAAGTATTTGATGGAGAGTCTTTTCTTTTTTACTCTTTTATATTTTATTCCCCATTCTTTGAACTTTGTAATATTTCTCAAGGCCCAGAGGGAGGATTCATTTAGCTTAGTCTAAAAGAGAGATAGACTGGAGGTGCATTCCAACTGTTTCATTGGCAGTAGTGGTCTTGGTGCTACGGGCAGTGATGGATCTGCTCACTCCCTTTCTCTTTGGTCTTGTCCACAAAAAAGTCTTGGGAATCATTTTGCTAAGATCCATCCTCTTTCAGCTTCCTCTACTCCCACTTCCTCCACAGCAATACATATCTTACTATGTGAATAAAATGGCCATTTAATCTTCTGCAGAAAAGAAACCAAAAGGAGATTCAAAACTTCACCTCCTTTGCTTATGATACAGGTCAGGGTTACATGTCTTGTTCTCAGAATCATATTTTCAAAGTCTTTGACCTCGAGGGATTCAGAAAGATATTTTAAGAATAGCAATTTCATTTTTCATACCTATGTTGCCTGCTTCAGTCCTGTCTATCACATGTTTTCTATGCTCGTAGTGGAATCTCTTCTGGTCATGTGTTTTGTTTGGCCATATCACAGGGAGGAATTGTAAACACAATCTGCCTTTAGATGCAGTCTGCTATATCTAAACAGGATGTATGAACAGAAAACATTTGGGATTTTTGTTCCCAATGTTTGAGGCTATTTAGGTTCCCTGATTTTTGGCCAGTAATGGTGGATGTGCTCGAAAGGTGATGTTTGTGGAAAGGATGCTCAAGAAACTTGAAAATGAAGTGGTTTTCTATACACCACTTTTGCAAAATGGTCTTTCCCCTCTCAGTTTCACCATGAACAAAAGATGACTTTTGTCAGTGATATTTCTTCGCATAGATTTTATTCTCTGAGTTGTAGTAGTCATATTTGCTGTCAAGTTACCTTTTCCATATGCTGCATCAAATCCACTGTTTTGCAGAAATAGAAAGAGATGTACTGGAAATTAAGCAGTGATGACAGCAGTTATTTGCCATGCATCTTTTAAAATTATCTTCCCCCTGCTTCTAAAATTCCATTTTAAATCTTGTCACCTAGTTTTTAAATGGTGCAAAATATGGAACAAATTTTGCTGCAGTCATGATAGCAGAGTGGCAGAGGAGTATTGCTCAGAGTACAACACAAGAATCTCCCTGCTAACACTACATTATTCCCTGTAGGCTGTAACTCAAGTCATGAACAGAGACTTTAGTTTAAGCTTTTGATTATAGAATCTGAAAGAACAGGTTCTACTCTTTTCAGCAATATATGAACTTGTAATGAGCTGCCTCTTTTTTCAGTCAGTCTGATATGTATGTGGCTGCCTTGCAAGAAGCATACAAATTACCCACTGAGGTCAATGATATTGGTATATTATTGATGGTTTCTGTGTATTTAAATAGTACCTCAGTGGTGAACTTCAGCACTCTGCCCAGGCCATCAGCTGGCACAGTGGACTCATAACCTGAGTGTAGTCACTGCTGAAGACACACACTGGGCAGCTCTGAACCTTGAAAGTCAGGAGCAAAAATAAAAAAAGGAAAGTGCAAGTGCTGTCACTTACAAGGAAGAAAAATGAATCAGGAAGTATTAGGCATAGACGCTGGAGATGATGCTCCTTAAGGAACCTATAGCTTTGCATTGCACTTCTGGTGTTGGCTTTGATTCTGCTGTAGTGCTTTGGCTAGTCCATGATTCCCTTATGGCCATGCATAGTCAGGTGGGAAGAAGAATTCTGTGTTGGTATTACACCTAAGCATAAATGGCACAGACTTTCTTCCAGGCTTACTGGG